>NC_039517.1:10255996-10555996 GCF_003672135.1 Ooceraea biroi | reverse complement strand
GCTTGGATCGGGAGTTCGAGAAAGGGATGCTTGGCGAGGAGAACGAAGCGGATCTTCCCCGTGGCCGTCATCGTTTTCGTCGTTGTCGTGCGAGGGCGAGAAATGTGAGGGTGATTCAAGGAAGGGAAGGAAACTGGAATTGATCCGACGACGTAGATGCCGCCTCTCCGACATCGTCGCCGTCGTCATCGTCGTCGTTGTTGAGTGACTCTCCTCTCCCTCTCGACCCTCCCCCAGCTGCTTCGCATCCTCGGCCATCCGCGTGCCGGAAACGGTCGTGCGCGCCGGGCGGGAATTTCGTCGCTGGGAATCTCTGCGCGCGAGTAGCTCGACACGGTGACAAGGGTGCGTGCTCTTCTCTCGGGGAGACGTTCCGTGTAACGCGGAGAAAGTGCGTAGCATACTCGTTGACCAATACAGCGTACGGCAACATACACACACACACACGCGCGCGCGCGCGCGCGCGTGTGCGGTTCTTCCTCTGCAACGGTGTCGCGCTCGCGCTCTCTCCCACTCGATTCACGCGCGTGTGGGTGTGTATAGATATATGGTGTGTGCATATGCGCGCGCGGGAGCGCGTATATATAAATATAATAGAACGCACCTAGATATCTATTTATAAGTTACACGTAGCGAGAGAGAAAGAGAGAGAGAAAGAGAAAGAGAAAAAGAGAGAGAGGCCGCGCCGAGAGAACGAGCAACTGGGATAAAAGGAGAGACCGAGGGACAGGACGTGCGAGTGTGAGTGGGAAGGAGAAGCGCATAAGGAGAGAGAGAGAGAAAGAGACACACGTATAGACGAAGAGGGAGCGAGGGAGGTAGAAGAAGCGAAAAGGAGTGGTGGCGGAACGTGGTGGTGACGGTGGTGCGCCCGCGCTCGGTTTTCCCCACGTCTTCCGTCGTAGTTGTGTGCCGGTCGTGCCTGGTGATGGTGGTGGTCCTCGTAGTACAGTGGGTGCACTCGTGTTGTGTGTCCAGGTAGGAAGAGAAACGAGCGGCCGTGGTGGTCAGGAAGGTGGTTCGCGCTACGAGGGAGGTGTCGGGGATACAACACACAGCCGGGAAGTTGCTCCTCGCGAGAAGAGAGTGCATTGCGCCCTGCGTACGATCTCTCGGGAGTGAAGCCGGGCCGGGACCGGCGCAACCGGGAGAATCACCAGGAAGAGGAGGAGGAGGAGGAGGAGGAGAAGAAGAAGGCATACGAGGAACGTGGAGGAGGCGAAGGGAAAGGGTGACTCTCTTGCGACAACGACAGCAGTGAGCGATCTCGCGGGGCCGCGCGCGAGTGCGTGAACGCGCGCGGATATGACGAGCGGATACGCCCGGCGGCTCACGTGATACGCAACGCAGTCCACCGTCGTATTCCACCGTCAAGAAAGAAATATGTGGTAAGTGGATCCCTCCTCCCTCTTGCTTGTCTCCGGGATGGACGATCGACGAAGAAGTTTGACGGTCGTTTTGCCCTCATCGCCGAGGTTCGGCAAAAGTGACTTTTGCGCTATCAGAAATTGTCGGAGATGACCCTCGCGAGATTGTCCGACCTGAGAATTTTACTGATGAACACACTGTGCACTGGTGCAGTTTGAGAAGGATCGAGTGATCAATTGTCTTCCGTTCTGTTTTTCTTTTTTTTTGTAATAGATTAATGAAAGGGTGTCGCGCACGCGAGTTCGGGGAGGAGTTTCGGAGTCAATTGAGATCAGTGTCACGTCGTCGAGATGTTTGCTCAATCATTTTGAGCCATAAGATATATGGGTGTTCCGTCTTTCAATAAGTGTCTTTTTTGACTCGGTTGATCGCGTTTCTTTGATTCTTGAGTCGTCTCAAGAAGATCGACAAGATTATATAAGACGACTATATTCTGTCCTCGTATCTAACGTTCTGCGAGGTCGTTTAACTTGGCAGTTCTTTACGCGAAATAGATCGATGATCCCCGTATTGCAACATGGATTCTTCTATTCCCGTGGATATCAATTTTATTTTATTAATACGATAACTGTTATATCTACTGAATATTGCACAGCGCGACAACCACGTCAACCACGTCGCAAGATAATACAACATATCATCACAATCTCTAATCTCCAAAAAGAAGTTTTTAGAAAAGAATTATTAAAATTAAATTCTTCATTTGAATGAATTATTACTAGGTTGCAAGACACGATTGCTGGGATGCATCACGCGATGCACGCGATCGTTAATTTAGCTGACGGATTATTAACGAGGACGATCAAAGAAGTGCGCAAAAACGGGTACGTTTCAGGACTAGATCGGTTCACAGGCAGCAGACGTTTGAGGCAGCGCGGTCGTTTCATAAACAGCGCGGCAAAAACGCGCCTTAAAAGAGTTCCAGCTTCGAGAACGGCGGCCCCGTTTCGAAGTTTCGCGCGCCGGTTTTACAGTAAACGATTACGTCGACCGTACCACAGAATTTACATCGAGATATGTTTTTTAACTAGATTCTGCCGAACGTACTGTCGAGCTTCGCGCTCTCGCCGGTGCCAGCGAGATCGATTGTTTTATCTTCCGCCGCGTGCTCGATTAATTCAAGTAAAAGTCTTAATCAGTCACGGAGCGAAATTCGACGTTTCAACGAAACGAGGCACATGTTATCGACACGGACATTCGTCCCGATTATTATTTTCCAATACACGCACTCGTGTATTATTACGCCACCCCAATCTCTCACATGGAATAAAGGTGAAATTTTCCAGGGGAATTAGAAAGTAATATTCGAGTTAAAAATTGCGAAACGCGTCATCGCTCTATGTTATTAAATAACAGAAATCAAGTTATATCAGGACCGCAAAAACAGATTCCCCGTAGAAAGAAGAACGGCCGTGGCAATATGTCGCATACAAAACACCTTCAGTCTTAATTAAATTGTACTGGCTCTCGGTACGCTTTATAAAAGAAAAGCCATTCACAATTCGATCCTGCCCTTAAGCCGCACTGAAATCTCTGCGCAAAAGAGGGAAACGCTGTGTGATAAAGTAAGATTAGGCACAATAAAAAGTTGTCCGTGTATTTCCCTCCCCTCGAGGAGTTTCAAAGAAGGTTGAATGCGCGTTTAAGAACCATTGAATACAGAATTGAATACAGAACTCTCCATCAATAAAAGGGCTCGAGGATTCGCGTAAACGACCTCCGAGCGATTTCCCGGTGGACTCTACGTCGGTGGATTAATAAATTTCATTAAGTCGCCGGCGGAGACCAGCAGTCAGCTTCTTCGCGCGGGTGTCATCCCGTTCAGCCTCGAGACAAATTGACGAATTTCATTACGCTCTCTCACGATCGAGCACGATGATTCAACCCTGCGGATATGGGGATGTGGACCGCCACGGTCTGACAAAATTTTGTGTCTTTCTACTCGACTTCCCCGTGATCGATCACGGACGTAGACAGACATATCTCATAACGCGGCTCGATTCTCTCGGATTCGGTTGTTCTCTTTGTATAATCGAGAGGGGCGAAGAGAAGTGAGGCGCTCTTCTTCATCCGAAGATGACGATGACGATAGCGCTTATTTTACGTTTTAATGACGGACACATATTACTGGTCTCGCGTTCGAGGTGACACGTGTCGTCTCGAAGAGAGAGAAAGAGAGATAGAGAGAGTGTATGTGCTATCAATATGCAGTTCGTTCGAAATACCATGTCCGATGCCAGCAACTTCTTCACATACTCTGCGAGCCTCGCGCGATGCATTTATTTGCGCGTTTAGCCGATGCACAAACTGCGTTTTGATTCACCGACTAAATTTCGCTCCGCTAATGTAGCTGCATCCGTTTTTCGATTAACAATGCTACGGGGAAACGGGAACGTACAAAGGAGGAAAAATCGGTCGCTTCCCCTCCTCGTGTCTTTTTCTCGCTCTCGCTCTCTTTGCTCCGCTATAAAATGCGTTCGCATAATAATCATTACGCGGCAGCGACGACGTTAGTTGCGAATTTCTTGGCACGTAGACTTTGCAGTTTTGCACTTAATCACCCTCGCAGCACAGTTTAGCGAATCTCAAGTGACTTTAACTTGAGAACTTAACTGATTTCCAAAGTTAATTGAGAGGATATGTTCTAAAAGTGGAAGAAAAATTTATGAAAAAATTTATCTCCAGAGGATTACTTTAAGAAAGTGCTCCTCCCTCCGTTCGAACGAGAGTGGATGACTTTTGACAGCTGTTACTTTCTCGATTACACGATATAGATTTTAACGGGCGAATACCTACACGTGTGAATCTGTCTGACACAAAAGCGAGGCAAAATGTGTCGATAGTCTAGTAAGTAGGTACGTGCCTGTTTAGTTGCGATCGCTAGACAAATTTAGCTTCGAGGTCAATCAACTGAGCCGTTTCGAGGATCGAGGCTGGATCGCCGCGTGTCAACCGCATCGCTTCGTTACTTTCATCAAGAATCTCGAACGTTCCATTTTTACTTGCGATATCGAGAATTTTTAATCACTTTGCAACGAGAATTACATCTCCAAACAAACAACCGCGAAGAAAAAAGAACGAAAAGAATCCTCAGATTTGATAAATTGACGAATCGAGAGAGACCGAATGAATCGTTTTTTAAACAGTTAATTGAACATTGCGTGCTGTATGCAAATGTGATCGTAAATACGTGTAACTAGCTTGGCTATTTAATTGATTGATTAGAATGCATTGTTAACGTCGTGTGTTGCACAGCATACTGACAAGGATCCCGGTATTACATTTGCAGCTACGGGATGTGTTGACCTCGAGAATCGCGAGCCGCATACGGCGCCAGCGAAGTGCGCGCGTTATGCATGTAGATCGCATCGCGAACGCGTTCTTGCATGCATAACGTTGTTACAGCGGCAGAAATCATTTCCGCGATTTTTACGTTCCTCCGTACGTTCGAGCCGGTGCTGTTTACGCGAAATCGAGATCACGCGCCGCGCGAATAAATTCGTGACAAAGCGATGAGGCACCGACGGATGGAGCAGCCGCGGCCAAGTTTGCGAATTCGCCGCGTAATCCGTCATCGGCATTAACGAAATATAGAAAAATGCCGGCAAAGTCGCAGAAAAACGTGAAAGATTCGTTCTCCGGCGCGGGAGAGAGACGTCGTAATTTTTCGTTGGTGCAAAAAGCGCGATCCATGGTGCTTGCGCGCGTGAATCCACATAAATGCGTCCACGCGGCGCGCGCCCGTGCTGAGAGGAGCTTTTTTGAGAATAATGGCGATTTATCGTCGCGGCTGACAGCAGGAATCGCTGAAAAAGTGCTAACGTAACGCGTCCGCGGGGCAAAAAGGCGCGATATTCTCGCACAGTGGTGCACGCTAAAGCCGACCGATAGAGCTTTCGTGATTTTTGCTTTGCTCGGTTGCTCGAAAAATTAATTACGGGGAACGTGGTGGCGCGACATCGCCGCCCGGACACCATGGAAAGTTTCTGCATAACAGATTTAGGTATATGTGGGAATTAAATCCGTGCGGTGAAATACAAATTGACTTGCATCTGCAGAGACTGTCCATCTTTATTTCCGTAGAGTCCATGGGAAGTAATCTTAATTGTGTGTCCTATTTTCTTTTTACTTCCTTTCCGCCGACTTCACGTGCAAGTTTATCACCAGATTCTAATTAAATAGGATTGCAAATAATGAATTGCAGGGAAAGGACGCGCGAGATTAACGACGAGATTTGCATGATGGGCACGCGATAGCGGCGACAATATCTAAAGAGCTCTCCCCGCTTATCACGATGATAACCGATACCGCGCGCGTCAGATTCAGCTTTAGCGTGATTTAAGGAAGCGAGCAAGGTTAATTGAGAGATTTTTGTAATAGCTCGACTAACCACGGCGATTAAGCATCGTCAAAATGTCTTAACTTTATGTTCGAGGGAGAAAGGATGGAAAAAGGATATATCCTGGACATATAGTACCTACGCGCGGAGAGAAAGAGAGGGGGGGGAAGAGGGATGGAGAGAGAGATGAATGTTTTAACATAATCCCCGAGCTGAAATCCTCCTTGATCCATAATATCGCCGTAGAATTACCGACTTCTTTAAATGTTGCCGAACTATGGTCGAAAATTAAGCGCGGCAATTAAATTTATAATACAGAGATTACCAAAGTCGTTTATCTTCGTTAGTTTACTGTCGTGCTACAAACTCAGCAACGAGCGGATTGATACGTTTCTTGCAGTGTATGAATGTACCATCAAATGCGATATCGAGAGCTCCTCTGACGGAATTTTCTGAAATTACCGACCACATAATCTCGGTGAAGATATATTTTTCTCAGAATCTTTGATCTTTTTTATTTGCTTCCCTAATTCTGCGTGACA
Source organism: Ooceraea biroi (assembly GCF_003672135.1). Classification (NCBI taxonomy): domain Eukaryota; kingdom Metazoa; phylum Arthropoda; class Insecta; order Hymenoptera; family Formicidae; genus Ooceraea; species Ooceraea biroi. The sequence continues at coordinate 10,549,687 of NC_039517.1, read as the reverse complement.
ATACAAATTGAATCTTCGCATACAGAGAATTTGTGAGATCGTTTTAGTCATGCCTGCATACCTGCTGCTATTTTTACTGCTACTTTTCATCGGGAAAATTCAATGTCAGCCAAATTTTCGATACAGATAAACCTCCATTACGGATAGCTGCTTGTCTTTCATCGTCGCACCGGCCACTCTAATCGAATGGGAAATAGTATTTCCTTTTCTGTCAGTGCGATCCGTTGCCCCGAGACCACCGACATTTTACCTTGGAGATATCGATCGACTTTTGACGGAAGGAAGCTCTCGTGGCACTGAAGAAGCGGTTCTATTTCACAAAAACACAGATAGGCAATGACGGAGTACGAAAGAAGACTGTGTTAGGGCTACCTTTGCGTAGAGAGGAAGCCCAAAAAAAGCTAAATGCAAAATAGGAAGACTATACCATTTAATTTAAAGCCAAAGTGAAATCATGCGCTGTATTTCAATTCGCATTGCATGTTATAAACATCTCAAATGTATAATCTTTAATCTTGTAGGGAAAGAAACTTTTGCGTTAAGAGAAAGAAAAAGTTATTAAGGAACATTTATCACGAAAAGCTGAAAATATGATATCAGAGAGCTCACGCAGATCGTTTGGTAAGCTAGAGTCGACTATATATAAACTCTTAAAAATGAGCTATCGCGAGGAAAAAGTCAGAGAAAAAAGCCTCAAAGCTTTACAAAATATATCAATTGCAGAAGAAATGGAATTCGCCCGTGGTAAAAAGCATCCATTTCGTGCTGCGATATCTCCTGGCTTTCTCTCATCACGGCGACTTTCGTCTATCGATCCGCAGCCTTTTACGCAACGAGGTTTTCCCTTGTCTTTTTTTAAATCCTACATAGCTTATAATAGTCCGACGAATTGCCTCAAAGACGTAGACGTCTTACAACACGACGACACTTTGTTCCGGAACACAGAAGGGCTTAAAGCGCCCTTCAAATATAGTATATACAGTAAATGCAGTACATTGACGCTTGCGTGAAAAGAAACAGAAAGGAAAAAAAGAGTCAACATTGTGAATTGCGGGCCAATAAATGGATCTTTCCGTTGATGCGACGCTTATCCGGTGAATCGGATAAAGCTACCCTGAAATAAGCGAGGCGAGGCGTGCACGCGGCGAAAGACGCGGAGGGGTATATTTGCGCGAAGGCGATTCGATTCCGCGCCAACATTACGGGAATGTCCACTGCCAAAAGCCGGTTACGTTCGCTACAAAGTGCAAATATAACGTCGGTTACCACCGAGCAAGCAAGGGAGCGAGCGAGCAAGTGTTCTCATATAGCCGCACGGAGAATGCACTTTGCGTCCGATTTATCGACGACCAGCATTCCTGTGTCCGCGACTCCTGCTCGCGCGTTTAAGTAAATTCGTGCCTTCCGTATGAACGAAAGTCCGTTTTCTTCACGTGAAGACGACGGGGTATTCCCGGGAAAATGCGTAATAGCGAGCCGTCACGCGCTAAAACGCGCCTTGTTCATGTACTCGCACAAGCAGAAATCTTCTCGAGCTTGATGAAATAATCGATCGCCCGCGTAGACCGTGTATTAGGTGTATGCAAAAGGCTTAGTTTTTTTTCAGCGCTCTGGTATTATTATTTATACTTCGAATTAATTCTCGCTTTTTTACGTTTTTGAAGAAGTAACAATGAAGTTTGTAAAACATATGTCGTGATTTAACTTTGAAAATATACTTATATATAGATAAATATAACGTTGAAAAATAATAGTAACCGTGATGTGAGCAATGAAAAGCTATACATATATGCCTTTGTATTCAGTAAACCAGCTTGGGCTGAAAAGCTTTTCCGGCGTATTCACCCAACTTGGCGTTTTGGATTACCAATCGATGCAGTACTGTTTAACTGGATAGTACTTTCGAAATGTGGCTGAGATACGAAAATACTTTTTTCGCAAAGAGATTTGGAATTTATCCGAGAAACAGAAAATCGTAAAAAGTAGAAAATTATAAAAAACGAGGGCAAATATTTTGATGATAGAATTGCATATATTGTGCACTTAAAAACCAAAAATGTGAGAAAAATGACTACAATATACCTAATGAAATGTGTGTCACCTTCTTCAGAGGATGCTTCTCGAAGTAGATATCAAATTGCGCCATTAACCGCAAAACTAACAATCTCATGGTGTCCCAGTGATTTACTCGACATTCATCATAATTGTTGAGATATCCATAATCGCTTCCCTCGCAAACTCGATCGCTCGTTTGTCGTCACGTGTGTCTCTCTTTCTCTCTCTCACTCTCTCTCTCAGGAAAGCGAAATGCTCATTTCTCAGAGTATCGCTGGCTAGATTGTCCCAAATGATCTCGACTCCGTGACCCAGAGTTCGAACTATTTTTAGATGCCTCCCACTTGGTTTTGTACGTGCACACAGCCGATCCCCCTTTGCCACCGGCATCCTGTTATTTCACCCGTTCACGACAAACACTGTCGCTTTTTATAGATATTTTCCTCAGAAGAGCGGCATTGGATTTGCTTTTTATTCATTCTTTCAGATCTACGGCTTCATTGCTCTATTAAGATGAATCATTAGCGGTGCATTTATTTTTTTTGTTTTAATTTTTTTGAGTGACGTGACTGACGCTTTGAAAAATGAGAAAGATTTAGCGATTCCTCAGTTGGCGAAATAAATTTCAGCTTGTCACGTTAGGAAGAGGATCGGGTTGCAAAGTGTTTAGCTACTTAGTATACGTATATATGTGTATAGTATACTTAGCATACATATGTATATGAGATATCAGCATGACGCATATTATCGCTTCGGGCGTATAAACGTCATCGGGAAACGGAGATCTTTGAATGAATTCTCTGATAAAAGGACGGGAAATATATACGCATATGATGTACCGTCATAATGCGAATAATACATAACTGCGCGGTCTTTGTGGCTGTGAAAAAATGACACGCGATCAGCGCTTATTTATGATACGTTATTACTGTACATATCGTCGCCATATATCTTTTTTTATTCTGTTCATCTAAATAATATACAATGCAATCATACATTGTACCTTACGTCACGTTTTGATCGACGAAACATTGAGGAGAGAAATTAGCGGTTTTTTATATACAACAGTTAGCCGCTGTGTAATTTTCTATGCAATACTACCTTATTATTATTATGCTTTTTATAGTTTACACTTATTATTAGCAATTACTTCGAGATTGAATTTTGTGCATAATAGACTGGCGAAACGAACGCCATGGTATCAAAGGGCGTGACGTAATTTCCCGGGAATAGAAAAATTTATTTTTATATCGCCCATAGATAATTAATTTACCGCGCTCAAAGAAAACATCGTAATATCTTTACCGACGTAAATCAAAATTGCCCCGGATTCAAAATACAAAATTACGTGATACGAGATTAAATATAAATCGAGTTGCTAGATCGCTACATGGAAATTTTTATTGCAAGTGCTGTTGATCACAACTGCGACATTACAGCAGTGCGGAGCGATTGTTGCACGTTAAAGGAACACTGGGAGGGCGCGAGGGGAAGGGAAATGGAAAGGGTGAATTATACATTGCACTTGACAGCGACAGATAAGAGAGCGGTTCGACGATCCTGACAAACGCCCAGACATGAGTAAAACTATCTTCGGAAATGCCGTTTCGAGAGAATTTCCAAATGCGATGTATCGGCCGGCCATTGACGAGGATTGAGGGGTACGTAATTATCCGTCGTACATCGCTATAACGCGTGATGCTCAATCGCGATTGGCAGCGTCTTGCTAGAACGATTTCATCCCGAGTATTCGCGGATGCAAAGACGCATCGATCGATGATCGGTCGTCTCTTCGATCCGTGCCGTGGGATTTTTTCGCCGTGACGCCGCGTAAATCGCGTGTCGTCTCTTTCCGACAAGTAGACCACTCCATTGATCTTGCTCATCATATTATCAAATTATCAGTCCTTCATCATTAAGTAATCAGCGGCTCTGGCGCTCATGAAATTAATTGATCTCGCGCTTTCGGCTGTTGCCGATGCAACGCGCTCGCGAGAGAATTCGCGCGTCTCGACAGTTGCGAGTCGGTTTTCGCCAACTGTTTCGGCAACTGGGAAATTGTTCGCGATTCCCGTTGCATCATTCATTCGCGCAGCCGGCGATTCGCGCTACATAATTCATCGAGTATGCCAAAGTTCGCGGAGCAGCGGCTTCCAACGAAAAATCCATGAATACGCGCGTACACACGTGCTCATCGCGTACGAAAGATACGCCGGGATGGACGATGGGATTAGCGGACAATGCGGAGCTTAGGTCCGCGATCTTTCGGATAGACGAGGCCGGTATCAAGGCGGAATAACAGGACGAAATCCCGGATCAATCTTGGTTAAATGTTACGAGCACCGATATGGGGCTCGAACGAGGTCGCTTTAAAGATTTGCCCTTTACGCTCGGGATTACGTATTGTGTTTGATTGCGCGAATAAAGGATCTACATTAATGACTGATAGTGTTGCAGGCGAAATGTAGATGATATATACATTGATGATGCATTATAATAAATGAAAAGCTAAAAGATTTGGGGCCCGCGAAGTGCGCGAGGCGGGATCCTGTATGAGGAGAGTAGGGTGATGCCCTAAATCAGCCAATAATCAGTCGTTGCTGTTGACAACGAGGTGCGTTGGAGGGGAGTCACGAGCAAATACTCTGGTATGCGCGAATTGCGAGAAAGAGCAAGAGCTTTTGGGAGGAGTCTTTTGAAAGAGTCGTTGGAAGGATTATAATCGTTTTTGGGAGAGCTTTTGGAAGAAAGCCTTAGAAGGATTTAGAGATTCTTTTGGTAGAAGTCTTTTTGTAGAGAGCTTTTGTAGAGAGTAAGGAAGATCGCGCGAGTCGAAAGTCTTGTATCGGCTTGAGAAAAACATTTTTATGTTTTACGTCTTACGCTATTTGCGACTCCTGGCTTTTCCACGGCTACAGTGTTTTTGGATTTTGGCTTTTTATTTGCTCCAGTTGTTTTAGTGACTTGCGGTTTAGACGCTGCTCTATCCTGACAACACACCAACCAACACTACAGCGTAGAATGGAGTAAAGTCGGGAGAGGATTAGGAGAACGGTCGTAAAAGAAATGTACGCCGCTGTTTCCAACTTGCGTTCAATCTTGTATGTTATGCATGAAGCGTGCTCACTTTGTAAGCAATCCTATTCCAAAATATGTAACAAGCACTTGTATGTGCGCTGTACAATTGGTTCATCGGCCACGCGACTGTAGTTTTTCAAGTGTATTATGCATTAAATGAGATTATGAGATTAAACTGATGCAGATTTAATTATGCGCTTTCACGTGCTGAATTTACATATTTACAATTGGATTTATCTACCGTGTTATACGCGCGCTCGAATGAAACGATGAATAAGATCTTAAATACTACATTATGATATACACGTTGAATAAATGAAACATTAACAAAACCAATCGTATCAAGAAGAACACATCGCATTGAACGTACGATATTAAACGGCATCTAGGATTTTTTTAGCCGAAATTAATAGCGTCATCGTGGGATTACGAATCCGTAGGATTACGCGAAATACTACAAATCGTATGACTCATCTCTAGTTATGTGCCTCATTGCTATCTATAAATCTGCGCGAAGGCGCGCCTATTGCACTCTGTTTCGCTATTCTGAATCACGAAGTTTCGTCACACGCCCGTGAAGTCCGGGAGATATAAATAAATAAATAAATAAATAAAAAAAAATCAAATCTTACCCGCGCGTATTCTTCCCCTGGAAAATTCTCCTCCGCGCGACACAAACAACCCTAACTGTCCAATGACACGTTCGCTCACCGAGAAGACGGAAAGCTGTTTTGTGCGAGACGCGCTGCACATCTTCGGGAACAATGCGCCTCGTGGAAAGTGGCTCGGGCGAAACGTCATCGTGGATGCCGACGAAACCAACGAGGAAACCGAGAACATTTCGCATAGAGGCCACGCGACGCGTTAGCGCGTATTCCGCGCTCGGTGAGGAATCGTGTCGTGCTTAAAGGCTACGTTTAAAGGCGGAGGAGATTATAGATTACAGGCAAGTTCACGTGTCGTGACACGAGTCACGGCGACGCGAGAATCTCGCCCGGTAGAAGTGCAGGCTTACTAGTATTTAGGCTCGCTAAATATAGCGCGACTTGGTTATAAATCCCGGAGCGCCCCCTCGGTAGCGACGTTTTCCTCTCGCGCGGCCACGTCGCCTCGACGAGGAGGATTGTTTTGGGTGTATCGCGGCGGATGCGCGAGACGGTAAAGTTATCGGATCTTTTGGTGCTGCCGGGATAGCTTTTTCGGAGAACGATTTAGCGGAAACGGAAAGCCTCAGCGTGCAATAACGCAGCAATAAGAAAATTCAACCGATAGATCGTGCCGACTTCGAACGCGGCTTCCGCTAAACTTTGCGCGGCAAGAAAAGCCGACGCTGTTCTCGTTAAATCGCGGGGGATCGTCGAGCGCGACGACATATCTTCGTGGCACGAGCGATTTATCGTGTTCGTGATAGCGGGCTTGGGGAAGCATCGACCGCTTGTAATGTAACGCGAACGTTTCGACAGATTTTTATCACGAGTGACTGTCACGTTACCGCGTGCGTCATTTTCGCAGGTAAACTTGGAAAGAGTGAGAGAGGGACATATATATAAATAGATTTTAAATATTTCACTATTTGGATTGCTCGAAAATGCTTCGCTAAATTTCTGCTTAACCGACGTTGATATGATTTAATGTGAAACACGAAGAACAATCATTTGAAGGAATTTTCAATATGAAGCAGTAACCTATTCAAAATATAATTCATCGCAGAGATCTTAAAATTGAGAGACCTTTAAAGGTCGATTAGTGTTAAACTGTTCTATTAAAACAAACTTTCGATCGCCTCTCCAACGTTCCTCTTAATCCAGAGAAATAAATGAACGGACTCTTCTAGGGAGTACGTTGCAGTCGATATAGGTAGCATCGAAATCTTGCAAAGGCTGCCCCTGGAATAAACGAGCTCTTTTCATTCGATAGCCTTGTTATTTTTTTTATTGCACCTATGATCGAAAGGCCGCGCCGCTATGCATTATCTCTCTTGGATTGCAGGGAGCAGATTGCATAGCCCCCAATACATTTTATGTACGTTGCTTCTCTTGACGGATTTGCAGCGTTAAAGGCATAATTGCTTCGTTTGACCGGTGTATTTTCGAGCTGCTTGAAACATCTCGGTTTTTCTCTCCCTCGCGCAAAACGCGTAGGAATCGCGTCGATTTTTTGCATGCGTTGCTCTCTGTTCCACGTGAAAATATAACTCATTTTTTGTCCACTTTTCACTTAGAACGGACCGATACTACCGGACATCGTCATAAATATTGCTGTTAAGTTGATTCCAGCGTTCGTAATGCAACGTTACTCCCAATCAGGGGCAAGTTGCGACGCACAAGAAATGAAAACGCGACAGTCGTCTGTCGTGGCAGTCTGAAAATGATAAATTGCAGTTCATCCTTTTCGATACGATTTGCATTTAAATATTGAAATTATTTTCGCATTATAATATCAGCTCGAAGCTAAATATACGGTATATTTCCGGTAATATAGACAATATTTACGTTTCGGGCATAGGTATTTTCGTGAGAGTGCACCTCGGTTTGCACGCGCGGCGCTCGTAAATGCATCGCGGCGTTATTTCGTGAATAATTACAATTCATGGGATACAAATTATGCTGACGCGGTGCACATTCACGTTCAACCCTTAGGGCCAACAGGGTTCTCTCTCTCTCTCTCTCTCTCTTTCCCTCTCTCCTTCTCTCTGTCTCTCTCTTTTTCTCTACTCATGAACCCCGACCTTTCATCGTAGGTCACACAGGAGGGAGCTTCGTAGCAGCCCAGTGCCGTAGCATGCCGGCGAGCTGCAGCGCGTGGTGGGGCGCCTCTGAGACACCGCGTCGATCGGCGTCGATCGCCGCCATCTGCGTGGCAGCAAGGCAGCAATCTGTGGAGCGTCGCCGCAAGAGGAGAAGAAGAAGGCGAGACCGTCGTCGTAGCACGGGAAGCACGGAGCTCGACACCAGTGACCGATGAGCGCGGGGGGGGATGGGGGCTCGGCGTTGGGCCCACCTGCTCGGCTGCCGGGGGCCCAGCCGACTGCCGCGACCCCCTCCACCGCGACCCCCCTCGTCGTCGGCCAACAGGCAATCGGTGGTGTCGGTGGCCTGCCGGACGCGTCCCAATTGGCGAATGCGCACCAACCACCGCAATCGCAGACGGGCGGTCCCGGGGCGACGGGCGCCGCTTCCAAGGCGGCCCAGAAGAGGCCCGTCAGACGGGGCGGTAAGCCGCCACCCGACAGGCCCGTCCGGGCGCTCTTCTGCTTGGCCCTCACGAACCCTCTTAGGAAGATGTGCATCAGCGTCGTGGAGTGGAAGTATCCTTTGCCCTCTTGCTGATCTTATTGAGTGATTGGAAGATCGTCGTGACCCTCGGAAAAAATTTAAATATCAGCTCAAAGATCGCGTGCAGTGTCAATGATACTTTGAAATTACAAACTTGACATTAGAAACGTTGTTAATGTTGAATCATTTTAATAATTTTAATTTTTGAGAGTTCGGTATGATGATAATATTGAATTTGATGCAGGTGTGATAGTTTAACGAAAAGATTTATGAATGATTACATTCTTGTTTTCCTTAATCTTTCTAATCGCTTCACAGACCCTTCGAATGGCTCATCCTGATGACCATATTTGCGAACTGTATCGCTTTGGCCGTCTATACGCCGTATCCCTTTGGTGATTCTAATCTGACCAATCAGTACTTGGTGAGTATCCCCAGTTTATCATACAATCTTGAATTTTCAGGACATTTGGAAACTAAAAGTTCTGATTAAAACTTCAAAAATAAAATGATTGTTCCGTATCAACCATCTAAAGTAGAGAGAGTAAAGATCGAATGTCACGTACGCATTGCGCTGTCGTAATACATACTTCATTTAGAGTAAAAACGAAAATCTCGAAAGGGGCTAAAATATAAAATAATCGCGAGCGAATCATCCCGTTATGAGAGGCGCCGCCGGAAAGCCCTTTGTGACGATTTTACCGAATGTGAAATAAAGCAATTTTACCGATCGCGATATCAAGAGACACGGTAGTGTCTCGCGCCAAGTTCACGCGCAGCGCATGGCAGCGAGAGACGGACCGTGTATCTTTACGCGAGCCGACTAGTTGAGCCTAGCCGAGATTTGCGGATCTTAATAACGCGTGGATCGATCGAGTTAAGAACAGGCTTAATCGATTCTGCGTACTCGAATTATATAATTAAAGTGTTTTTATTTTTCTTACGTCTAAACCGGAGGGTACCACCTGCAACAACAGCAAGAGCGGTAGTTCCGTTCAACGAACCACACGAACCTCTATCGAGTTATCGATTCCGAGACGGCACGCGGGGTTGGTGGCATGAAACTTATTCGAGCTGAAAGTTCAATAATTGTTCAATCTTGCTCGACATCGGCGTGCACGGTACCCTCGCGCACTATAATTGGAAAGCTACAATTCACATGTAGGCCGGTTACAGCGCAAGGATTAATCGAGAGTGTCCCAACCCCCTCGCTTCGTCGCGTCGGATACCCCGAAAGTCACTTACGGTTATCAATGTCGGAAGTCGCGCGAGCTCATTCACAGATAAGAGTTCGCGAGTTGCGGTGACGGAACTCGTGGAACTTGCCCGCTCACGACAGGCGACGACGACTATTCGTAAATTCAGTTTTACGTCACATTATATATCTGCATAAAGTAGGATCGCGTGCGCCGCTAGTGTCGCGCCTCGTCAAAGGGTGTGACTTTGTTCTGCGTCACTCAAGGGCCATCGTTGCGCTAATTAATACCGAGAGGTAACTTCGCCGAGATTAGGCCAATCGGAAGTTCGCAGGGGGTTACCTGTGTAAACGCGAAGTGAACCGTGACGTCTTAAGCCTCGTTAATTTTCTCAAAACGTGAAAGTCCAAGCGATTTTGCACAAGCCTATTAATTTAACTTTCACGCGAATGGCTTTAAAGTATGTAGGTACATATATACGATATGTCTAGGCTCTGATGCAACTGATTTTTTAAAACTTTCCTGCTGGACCATTGATGAGTGGTTGCATTATAAAGCTTGACATTTCAGCTATGATCACCTAAACTTTCAAGGCTCTAGCATGTCTGCAAGTAGTTACATTAGTTTTGACATTGTCAAATGTGACAATATTTTATTGACGCTCGTTGAAGAAACACTATGGAACAAAGAGCCAATATTAAGTTTTCTTTTTAACAAAACAGCTGATAAAACGTGAAAAGTGTGCGTGGTAGTGATTATCTGAATCGTTCCAACGATTTTGGCCGATATACTCGAATTCTTGACGGCAAGGAGGACATCCCAGACGCTCCATGAGCACCGCCGCCAAAAACAAGTTGTACTTCCGAAAATGTTCAAAAAGTGCTTGAAATCCTTCGATCGGACCACTGTGTGCTGCAAGACTCATCAAGAAGCCCACTGGCATACTTGAAAGTACTGTAGATCAAATTCTGATCGAGGCAAACGGAAACTCTGTGCACGCTTCGTATCGCACACACTGACAGAGGATTAAAAAGACGCCAGAGTGAAGTGGAAATATAAATTGCAAAGACATGCGGCCGACATTGATTTTATGTAAAACATTGTAACTGATGACAAAACATGGTGTTTTCAATATGAACTATTCATAAAGCAGCAGAATGCGGAATGGCAGAGCCCAGAAGAGCCAAAACTGAGGAAGATGCAGAAGAGCTGAATCAAGACATTGCTCAGCATTTTTTCGATTTGAAAGGAATTGTCCACAAGGAATTCATACTGGAGGGTCGAACAGTGAACGCTGATTATTATTTAAGTGTTCTAAATCATTTGTGGATGAACAGGATTCTTCGAGTTTGGCCTGAATACCGAGAGCCAGGACTTGGTCGCTTCTGCATTATAATCCACCGGTCCAAGATTGTACGCGATTTCTTGGCCAAAAAAAGCATCACGGTGCTCGAATTTTCTCAAAGTCTCTCATATTCTTCTGATTTGGCTCCGTGCGACTTCTGGCTATTCCCAAAACTCAAGTTGACGAAAGGCAAATTGGTGAAAGGAAAGCGTTATGAGAACTATTCAGAGACATTCAAAATACTTTGATCGCAGGTTTTAGAGGCGATTGCAAAAATAGAATACAGTGATTGCTTCAAAGAATTTTTTAATTGCTTCCAGTTTTGTATATTAATTGAAAAAGAATATATTTTTAATATTAGAAAAAAATATAAACGAAAAATAATTGTTTTCGGTAATAATTGTTTGTATTTTTTTCGGTACAGTCGTACCAGAGCCTGGATAGACCGTGTATATCGCAATTAAAAATATTGTAATATGCAATTAAGCAAAAGATACCGAGATACATTATTATTACTATTATTACTATTATTATATTACAAGTAAATAATGAACGGCATATATAGGTCAGACTAGCGGAAACTCTTGGATAATTGACCTCGCACCGCGTGCATCTCTTGGATCTCTTTGCATTAAAATAATTAAAGGAATGGTAGATTTCTTTTGGTTAAACTCCATTGTAGCCAACGTTTTCGCACCCCTGTTTTCGTGTTTTCCGAGTTTTATTTTTTCTGCGTGGTGTCACTCTCTGAGAGTAGCCCCCCCCCTCCCCCACGTAGAAACAATACCCTTCGGGTAGGACTCGGATTTAGTCACAAACTCCAAAAAGTCGCAAATCTCAAGATCGATCTTCAAAAGTTCCTTTTTTCTCATTCTCCGTTCGACTCAATCGAGATGAAACTTCGATAACTTCGATATCTTTTATCGTCTAAGGATTATAGAGCTATAAGAAATTCGCGGTATATGTAGCTCCAGCACGTAAACATTTTTATGAATATCTATCGGCTTTCGAGGGAACGATGGGAGAAGTTTAACTCCTTTACGATGCCGTTCGCGTAAATGCAGTTCGAAGAGATTGCACGAGACATTTCTTATTAATTAGCTTTCAATTATAGAAATTTATGGAGCGATCGAATTCACGACAAAACAAGTAGATCAGATGCATGGAGTGTGCTTCTATGAGTCTTCAAGTGTGCCTGGTTGTGTCACGGAACCTTATCGAACGGAACCTAATCACTCACGCGCGATAAAATATTCGTTAACTCGGACGCGATCTGGTGTTTAATATGACACGACGGATCTATTATTATATGTGGGCGCATTTGCGTAACATCCCTTTTCACTTTCTTACTTGGCTTCCTCATATTTCACTCACGTGGCGGATCATCCCTCAGAGCGAGCGGATAGAAAACTCCGCGTGATACAACGCATTCTCTAATGAAATAGGAATGTGTGTAGGAGAGCGCGCTTCGTAAGAGAGATAGAGAATTAATTAAGGCAATTTAATTTATGTCCCTGGGAGCGGTGCCGCAGAATGAAATTGATAAGCGAAGGATAAAAAATGGAATTGTAAGGTTCTACATGTATTTCGTTTCTCTTCCATCTCTTATGGTGCACTCAGTTTTTAGTCCTTCAAGCTGCACGAGTTTTTTTTTATTTTTATCGTGTTTGAAGCTCGATAAAGTAACACGTTTTTATATATACTATAATATAATAATAATAATAGTAATAAATTGTTTAACACGTAACGATATACGGAATAATAATCTGATTTCGCCAGAAATCCTCAAATATCCCGCTATGAATTACCAGCAAGCAATTACGAAGCAGACTGCAAAAACGCTTGCGCTTTTAAGAAAGCAAATTTGCAAGAAGGAAAGAGTACACGATGCTAAAACGCGACTCATCAAAATTTTATAATGCCCTTCATGTACAACCTCGCATCTTCAATATGACGTATATATATTAATATATATATTGGGTTGGCCAAAAAGTAATTGCGTTTTTTTCCAATAGATAGATATACATATCTTGAAATGTAACTAACTTCATTCTAAACCGCAAATTCATTATGTAGGTTAACAACTCACAGTTCAAGCTTGTTTTAGAAAAAGAAAGTACACGATTTCGTTAACAATTGTTTGTTGCCGTCGATTTCAAAATGGAAAATCAAAAAGAACATTTTCGTCATATTTTGTTTTATTACTTCCGAAAAGGGAAAAACACTGTGCAAGCTCATAAAAAGTTATCTGATGTATATGGCGAAGATGCTTTAAAACTGCGGCAGTGTCAAAATTCGTTTACTAAATTTCGATCTGGAGATTTTAATGTGAAAGATGCACCACGCTCAGGAAGGCAAATCGAAATTGATGATGACAAAATAAAGGCACTGATCGATTCCAATCGGCGTTTAACGACACGAGAGATTGCTGAGAATCTTAACATATCGAAATCGAGTGTTGAAAACCATTTAAAACGACTTGGATACATTAGTAAGCTCGATATTGGGTAGCACATGAGCTCAAAGAAATTCATTTCACTAAGCGTATTGACATCTGCGATTCTCTTTTGAAACGTGAGGAAAATGATCCATTTTTGAAACGTATGATAACAGGCGACGAAAAATGGATCGTCTACAACAACGTCAAACGAAAAAGATCGTGGAGCAAGCGTGATGAACCTGCTCAAAGCACTTCAAAAGCAGATATTCACCAAAGAAAGATTATGCTGTCAGTCTGGTGGGACTGTGTATTTTGAGCTGCTTGCAAGGAATCAAACCATTAATTCAGACGTATACTGTCGTCAACTGGATAAATTAAATGATGCCATCAAACAGAAACGTCGAGAATTGGTGAATCGCAAAGGTGTTGTGTTTCACCATGATAACGCTAGACCACGTACAAGTTTGGTCACTCGTGAAAAATTGTTGCAGCTTGGATGGGATGTGTTACCATGATGTTACCATATCCACCATATTCGCCAGACCTGGCACCATCAGATTACCATTTGTTTCGTTCTTTGCAAAACGCCTTGAATAGTAAAACCTTGACTGCTGATGAGGATATCAAATCGTTCTTGGAATTGTTTTTTGCTGAAAAAGATAAGAACTTTTTTGAGCGCGGAATCTTGAAGTTGCCTGAAAAATGGCAAAAGATAATCAAACAAAATGGACAATATATTGTTTAATAAAGTTTTTGTTTCCCATGAAAAATTCGCCTTTTATTTATATAAAAAAACGCAATTGCTTTTTGGCCAACCCAATATATATATATATTCAATAGCGCCCACGTGTCATGCATCGGTGAGCAATACGAGCGGCCAAAGATATAATGCGCGCTGAAATGCCTATTTCGGCGGGCCAATAATCGATCGATTTCGGAAATTAAATGCATGGTAGATGCTACGCGAGGAGAAGAAAGAGAGAGAGAGAGAGAGAAGTGATCTCGTGTCCGGACCATGGTCGCATCCGCGCCTCGGCTTCCCTTTTAACATCCTTCACCCTAGCGCGCTTCTTCTCCGTGCAGTTTTTTCCCTCAACCCCCTGATGTGTACGAGCGAGCGCTCTTGAGCGTTATTTTTAACCCATCCGCCTCTTCCTTTTGTGTTTCGCCTGTTTTTCTCGCCAAGGCCTACTCGCCGCTCTTTCCCTGCCCCTTCCCCCGTCAATCATAATGCCATGCGTCGATTAACTCTTTTGCACCCATGGTCGACGAGGCTGCCGATACCACTGCCGAGACGAGGAGCGATCGAGGTCGAAAAGTCAACCCTAAACTCGTCGTCGATGTTCTACAAGATGCTTGTTTCTACGCGCGCGATCTCTTGTTTAGTGAAAATTTATCGTTAAATTCGAGAGAGAGAGAGAGAGAGGGGGGGATCAAGTTTCTAGAACGATTAATTAATTCCGTAGTACGAGGACAAGTTGACCAGAGTTTGGAAATTCGAAGCGGTAAATTCCGTGCAAGTTCGTCGTCTCCTTCCCGATATCGGAGCAAAGTCGGAGATTTTCGGAAAAAGAGGAAAAAAAGCAACAGGTTACACGACATTCGTATGCGCCGTGGATAAGGGTGGACGGCAGATCGAAGTCCCTGAAAAAATATCGGGGCGCGCGCGTCGACACCCCTTTCCCCGAGCGGTTTTACGGGAACGACGATCACGTTCCCGTCGTAACTCGCCGTAATCCAACTGCACCGCGACGCTCGTGCTTTAAATGTTTAACGGAGACGTGTACGTGTATGTGCGCGCGAGAGCACCGTCTTCTCGCGGGCTTGGACATTTTTAATTGCAATCCGCCGCAATTTGTTCCCACTGCTTTTTATTATCCCCCGTTAATGTCGCGCGGACGTGTGCCGCAGGCAAATTACGCGGGTGTCTTATTCTCGAATGCTTGTTAAATATAATTGTGATATTCCGGATGTTAAAACGACAGATTGCGATCACTTTGTTCTTCAGGATTAGTTTGAAGGATCCTGACACAGGGTTTGTGCAGACACTTATGCATCTCTTCATATTCACGGCGATTCTTCCTCTCGTGTTACAGGAGAAGATAGAGTACGTTTTTCTTGTGATTTTTACGGTGGAATGTGTGATGAAGATCATAGCTTACGGCTTCGTCGCCCACCCGGGAGCTTACCTCCGCAACGGCTGGAACTTGCTGGATTTCACGATAGTCGTTATTGGGTGAGTGCACGTCAACCTTAACTTAACGTTCATGGGTTACAAATATCTGAGTATTTATAAGCGTTAAGAGCCGCTCTTACAAAACTTACCCCCGTCGCGGTTATTACATTTTCGTGTTTCCGTGCTGGTACATAGTTTAAAAAAAAAACAAAAAAAAACAAAGGAAAGGGCAAACTAAAAATGATAAAATGCATCGGCGAACAAATATGGAAGCGGTGCCATATTTATTCCATAAAAACACAAGCGCGGGAGCGTCTGAAGCTACGAAATAAAATTGATTTAAGCCCCGGAGCTTACGAGGGCGCAGCCAGCTCGGTGTATTACGCGAGGCGTAAATAAAATGAAATTGACGACGCGCGAGCAAGCGAGTGAGCGAGCGAGCGAGCGTACAAAGACGACGCAGGAAGGAGATATTACCTGAAGATCTTCGTCGGCTGGTGGTGAAAATGGCGAGACTACCGGTCGAATTATCGGCGCAAGGACGGGATAGGAAATCAGCGGTATAATCCGCGCGCAGTCGAGCGATCGGTCGACATAATGTCGCGACTCATGCGTGCAAATTAAACCCAGCCGGGTATGACAGCACGTGACACAGCGTTCCTCGATCCCGAGGGGAAGAGGAGAGGGTTGAAATTTCACGAGCGCCGCTTAAGTCGATAATGCCCCAATAGATTCGTCGTTTTTCAATGGCTGGACGCTGATAACTTCCACCGCAGTTAATGCTTCGCGCAGATTGATTCCACACGTGGAATCCGCGCGGGCGCGGACGCGTTCGCAATTACAAAAATTCAATTAATTGTTATTCCAAGAATATTTCTCGGAATTTTATGTACGCGCGCGCGCATATCTCGTTTTCCCGGACGATGATTCGTCGGGAGTTTTCCTGAAAGGCTGGATTGCACTCTCGGCAGCGGATCGCGGATGAAAATATCGAGCGCGTAAAAAATCGCTGACCGTGATCGCGACGTGGATTGCCGAGCGAACGAAACGACACGACCCGGGCATCGATGTGCGAGCTGTATGTGTATGCATCCGTAACTATCGTGCAATACCGTGCGCCATGCTATGTATACATAACGTAAATATGATGGTACCCTATTTACGCGATCATTTTTTTTTTGAGTTTTGCAGAATGAAGGGACGCGAAAACCCGCGCGCGCGCACACACACATACATATACACGTATGTGCATAAAATTGTCCAGGAGTTGACAAACGGATCATGTCGGCCACTCCTACCCACCCTCTCGACTGTTTTGCCAGTTAATGATCCGTGGATCATCGCGAATGCGAATTTGTTCCGCGAACAATTCGCGCGATCGACAATCTCTCCTGTTTCGAAGGAGGCACAGTTACCCCGCATAAATCCTTGTCGGGTCGGCGCTTCCTCCCGCTCGTCGCCTGATAACTTTATCGCTCACGGTTAACGACACGGCGAATCGATCCGTCTTAATGTCTCGCGGGAGGGAACATGCGCATCCAACCCCTTCGAGTTGAGCATTACGCAGGGGGACCATTATTCAAATGACGCGGAGCTTAATGCACGGAGGAAAACGCAGCCACCGGTAACACACTCGAAATTGTCTCGCCACAGGCCGAGATCGCTTCCTTCCGGTCGGCGATTCGCTCGCTCGTCACCTCGTTCGCTGACATCGTAATTCGTAGGACGCCGAAAAAGAAAAGAATAAAAAGACATAAAGAAAAGAAAAAGACCAGAAACGTTAGGAGCGGGAAAATTTTGGAGAAAGACGCTTCTGCTCATATCCGACGAAAGTTTCCTCTGTCTCACTTTTGTGCCCTCGAGACATTTTCGTGAATGCCATCCCGCGGCGTTCGTGGTGCTATTAGCCTTGGCACGTAAAGCCCTTTTCTTCAGGGATAAATTATCTCTCGGGAGAATGGCTTTCAGCCTTCATTATCGAGTCTCCACTTTGTCACGAGCCGTTAATCCCGATTTGTCCGCCATGCAGAAACAATTTTTTACGTTTCTTCCCGTAGAATGATAAGTACGGTGCTGACGATGCTCATGAAGGAGGGTTTCGACGTCAAGGCCTTAAGGGCGTTTCGTGTTCTGCGTCCTCTCAGGCTGGTTTCCGGTGTTCCAAGTAAGTTACACTCCAGCAATACTTCGTGCCGTCCAACTGATAGATGTAAATTGATCTGTGTAGGTCTTCAGGTGGTCCTAAACTCTATTTTGAGGGCGATGGTACCACTTTTGCACATTGCTTTATTAGTTCTCTTCGTCATCATCATATACGCCATCATCGGCCTCGAGCTGTTCTCCGGCAAGATGCATAAGACTTGCAGGCACAACGTGACTGGTAAGTGCATGTCCCAAGATTGCTTGCGTGCTGCGATAAAAATTTCACGACGCTCTTGGCAACGAGTATTTTCACGTCGTATGCATCGCGGATCGATGCGGATGCTCTTAGACTTATTAAATCCTGAATTCTGAATCTGTCTAACTGACTGTCGGGAGATATTTGGGAAACCCGATACGTCTTCCTACTTGGCGAATATTTTCACAAGGGATCTTTGCGAGAAAGAGCATGTGATCAAAATTGCATCGAGGCTTTCGCGTATTGTGGTGTCCATATTCAAGAAATTCATCCGCGCCCGTCGCTCGTCCGCCATCGTAAAAAATTAACGAGCCCGAGGAGATACCGTGCACGCCTGTTAAATTATTCAAGAATTCGCAGATGCTTCTAAGGGTCGCGTCTGGTGGGAGTCGAACGTGAAAAAAATCGGACACGTCGCGCGGCTTACCGTGGGAAGGGGAAGGGGAATTTGGCGGAGGTGCCGAAGGGAACTCCCGGCTTAGCCCCAAAACACACTTTCCGCCGGCGGGGATGGCTATTTTAGATATGATTCAGCCGAGACGCGAACGTGAAACTAACGTCTAATTATTATTAGCGCGAGGGGCGCGCGACTTGCATGCCGCACGACAAACAGCTGATTCACGGGGGAATGCGTAAAATAAGCATGTACATGCTGCCGGGCTCGGATGATACAAAAGTTTCGAGATATGTGCCGACAGAGAAGGAAACAGACAGAGAAAGAGAGAGGGAGAGAACAGCAGCGGATCCAATATGCACCGCCTCCTCAAACTTCTTTCGGATGAAGTCAGAACTCTCTGATTGCCAACGTTTGTCTATCTGCAGATCTAGATCCCGCCTAATCTCGATTCAATTATAAATTAATCAGTCGAGCTCGGTAGAAGTAATTCTTCTCAATTATTCATTCTGGGTTTACCTTCACACGCGCGTAAAGTAACTTTTATGCAAGCGTTAATGTTTTATTTTAATAATCAATTAGAAATCACACATTAGCTAATTAAAATTATAGATTGTATTAATTAAGTGTTTAAACTGTATGCTCTCAATTATCTTTCCTGTCTACATTTATGTCCTATTATTTTTAATAACCACTCGTTTGGCGATTATTTTAATTTAGTAAAAGGTCCAGATATACGTTCTGTGTACCCACGTCAGCAATGTTAGCTGGATGTAATTTAGAACTTAACAGAACAACTAGCTTAACGAGGCTCCTTTAATCGACTCCTATGTACACCGGGGAGAGGTCGATAAATCGCGTTTGTGGGAGAAGCGTTAAGTTCCCGAGCCACTTTGCATAGGGGTACGTGTAGAAAAATATGCAAACATTTTAACGGGATATTACGACAACGTTAAACTCGTTGCTCGAGCCGCTGACTCGAACCAATTAGAACTTTTAGCACCCGCACGTTTATGAAAGACCCCGGCCTTATTACGCTTCAATGCAAAGGGCGTTTTTATCTTCGCGCTCAGGTGCATAAAAAATTCGATTCTCCTTTCTAACCAGAAATTCATCCCAGATTCTGATCATGTCCCGATCGAGTTGACCTTAATTTTTCATCATCAGGTGAATCAGATCCTAATCAGTTTGGTAATGCATCGTGATACTCACGATTTTATGAGGAATTTTTTGTCGAGCTGTCATTAGATATAGTGTTACAACTTTATCAGATTTTTGTTCAGATTTTCTCACCATTTATATAAATTTTATTTTAATTTTATTATTATTATTTTCCGTAATTATTTTCTGTAATTTTATTATTTTCTTTATTATAACGTTCTGGCATGAATTTACAAAATAATACATTGAGTCTTTTATTGTTATTTGTATTTGTAATGCACTTTTGGGGAAAATGCATCGCGTGCCGCAAGATTATATAATACATTCACAAATTAAAAAAACCATGTGAATTAAATTATATTTATAACTTTTTCTACATGACACATTCGCGTCCCTTCAATACTTATCATACAAATATTTATCATAGAAAGTATAAAAATAAATAAAATAAGAAATATGTAAAAGACGAGATACATATTGCAGTATATACCGTCGCAGAAATGACTCTATTGCGTATACAGCAACATTGATTGTAACATTCACGTTATTATTATACATACTGCCACATGGTAGAAAATCATATATATTTTAACCTTGTAATAAATATTTTGAATGTTAATATATGAGAAATTTACATACATCACATACATCGTCCAAAGTTTGGGTACATTAATCGGTATGAAAAGTATGCTAAATAATCTTACACATATGTAACATAAATATATACATTTTTACACTTTTTGTGATTAATATAGTATAATAGTAATAATAAAAAGATAATAGTAAGTACATACAAGAAAATAACAAACTTAAAATATCAAATCTATTATAAATAGAACATTAACTTATTGGGAAACGCGTATTTTATTGAAAATTCTGCCTTTCTATTTTGATATATTTTGACATATATGTATTCTATGTTTTATCTAAGATTTCGAACGTCAAACCGTTAAAATCAACAGTTTGTTTTGTTGACAACAGGTTGGTTTGTTATCAATACTTTGTGTTGACTTGGATGATGAAATTTCTCGCAAGATAAACATGGCTAGAGGCAAGCAACTATTGCGAAGTGAAAAACTATCAATTAAAGAAATCACAAAAATATTGGAATCATCAAATCATGTGCAGTGCAATATATTGTAAAACGCAAAGAAAAGTATCGGTGTTTACAATCGCGGAAACGATGTGAACAACTTAAAGTCTAATAACTGATGATGAGGATTTAAGGATTGAGATAATTTCGCAACGAGACCGATTACTCACAACTCCAGATATCTGCGTCGATTAAATAAAATAAAAGAGAATCCTGTGCCTACTGTTAAACGAAGATTATTAGCGACAGGATTACATGACCGAATTGTGGCAAAAAAGCCACTTGTAAATAAATTGAAACGACCTAAATGGAACCTAAAGAACATTAAAATTGGACAGTGGACACGTGGAAGAAAGTATTGTAGACTGACGAATCAAAGTTTCAGGTGTTTGGTTCTAATATATGCGAAGTTCTGCTTGGCAGAAGTTGAATGAAAGAATGATATCACAACGTGTTGTACTCACTGTGAAGCATGTAGATGGTTCTATTTTCATTTTGAAGATGTTTTTCATTCCAAGGAACACGAGGTTTAGTAAAAATAGATGGAATTTTATATAAAGAAGAGCACAAATATTACAGCCGAAGATTTACAATGCTTTGAGACTTGTAACTCATTAATCGCACTTTTATTTTTTACAAGATTATAATCCAAAGTTTAATTTTCAAAATTATGTGAAAATTATACATATAAAGAAAAATAAAAATAGGGATTTTACAAACAATGGTTTGACCGCCACAGTCACCGAACCGTAATCTGATCGAGTTATTTTGTGGGATGAATTGAACAGAAATATTAGACAAAAATGTTCAAAAGCAGAAGAACAAAAGTTATTACAAGATGCCTGAAGACAAATATTGTAGGAAAAATAACAGAAACTCGTATCAGGAATGCGGAAACTTTAAAGAAATCATAAAAAAGAAAGACGGATATATTTCGATGAAAAGTACGTTTCGCAATAAGAAATTGATAGTTTATTTACATTATATGTTGTTTCAGGCCACACGGAAAATTTGGTTAAAGTATTAAATAACTAACTGCATTTCGATCGGCCATTGTTCAAGCTGTTTGTAAGTCAAGTATGATCTCGTTGACAATCTTATTTTTACACCATCGATACTTTCTCTATTTGTCTCCCTGTTTTGGAGATTCTGATTTAGTCAAAAATAGCTGAACGACATCACCAGAAAGGAAGACCTTTAAATCTCCTAGAAAAATTTTGTTTAAGTCACCTTAGCGATTGCGTGGCTAGACAGCCGAATCCGTGAGCATTCAACTGAAAGTAGTATAGTCGCTTATAAATCCACCGTATGATTGCGAGTTAATCGAGATTATCCCGTGCATTTCACTGCGACTCTTTAAAGTATTATTTAATAAATGAGATTAACACCAAACTGTCTCGAATTGTTGAATTGAATCTTGGTGATATCAATTATTCTTACCACTTCTTTATTGGATCCAAGCCTATAAGGCTGTATTAGCTATATCTCGGTCTAACAGAGGTTCCTTTCATTAACCAACGCAACAGCCGAAACATTGTAATATTTCAAGTTTGCTATGCTTTTGCATATTTTTACATATTAACTACAGAACGTGCAAAAATATTCATGTGTTTATTATATTAAAATGTTCAAAAGTATTCATGTATTTATTTAACAAAACTTTCGTATTGATTGTTATATCCAAATTTATAGACGATAACAAAAAATTTAAATATTGTATTTCCAGATTAAACTTCTCATTTATTACTGTTTAAATTATTCCTCGATTTTAACGGAATAAATCAATTTCACAAGATACAAATGTTTTTCTTTACATACGCGCCAGCGTGTGTAATCTTTGAGCCACAATCCAAAAAAGTTTCAAAAAGATCTGCTTAAAATTTTGTAAAGCATATACTCATAATACACCAAATTAATACTTTAGAATAGTAATAGAGACCTAATCATTATAATGTGCGTAAAAGTTTTTTTTTTTATTCAATTCTCATTCTTACCTCAAGGTATACCGAGATTTGGAGTATCTCTTACGCTTACTTAGTCAGATCCTTATGTAAGATTAAGGCCTACCTGACGTAATTTCTAGTCGGATTTATGTCGCAGATGAAATAATGGAGAATCCGGTACCATGCGGCTCGAGTGGCTACCAGTGCTCCCGGCTCGGACCCGAGTACTACTGCAGCAAGCAGTTCTGGGAGGGCCCTAATTACGGCATCACGAATTTCGACAATTTCGGACTGGCCATGCTCACGGTCTTCCAATGCATCACCCTCGAAGGCTGGACGGATGTGCTTTACAATGTAAAACCACTGCTTAATACAAATTCTGAACGTAAAACATCTCATTTGAAACGTCTCATTTGAAATATCGTATTTGAGATTATAATAAAATATATTCACTTAATATCAATCGATATAATTATGATTGATGACGAAAACGTAATGAAGTTTGCATTGTTCAAAGTTAAACATTAGTATTGGGTTGACGACGCCTTAATTGAACGCCTCTTTCAATACTGCCCGTGGAACAAGATTAATGGTTTCCTGAAAAAGAAATAATACTTCTGCACATTGCATTTTGCCTAGATCGAGGACGCGATGGGAAGTTCGTGGCAATGGATATACTTCATTTCGATGGTCATCCTTGGGGCTTTCTTCGTGATGAACCTAATTCTTGGTGTGCTGTCCGGGTAAGAATCATCAAGAGAGATATTTCGCTAGATTTCCACCCTTTCGCGAAAGATGAGATCCACACAGCTTTTCTTGAATTCGTTCAATCTCTCTTTTTTGATGAAAATATATCCAGAAAGATAGATTATAAATATTGCGTACTTTTTATTTAAATACGCACGTGAATGCGTCGACTGATGACACAGAACGATTATCCTTGGAATATTTACGTTCTTTAAAGGGGATCGTTTTGAAAGATATAACCCGGTTAATCAGCTTACGAGATCTCTATCCTTGTGGCGTTTTGTAGTTTTCGATGAGGGGACACGATAAAAATATCTTTTTCTTAGGTTGCTGTATACACACGCGTACACTTGGTTGCATATCGGTAAAGGATGCACGACTAATCGAGGCGTGGAAACGGTATTGATAAGCGCGTTTAACACTTCCTTCCCTTTTTACGTTTTATCTGTCCCTTAACGCCAAGTGCGCAAACACTCTTATTATCCCAAGCACGGTCAGATACACACGTTGCAGCATGTTCCGAAGTTTCCAACGTTCGAAAATTATCGAATCATTAGAAATTGTTAAATTGGAATGTTACCGGCGTACGTTTCTCTCATTACATTCTATAAAGAAAAAATTTTCAGTAAAATCCACTCAATTAAATAAAAAGTTTTATATGTCGAAATAAACGTCGGAATGATTGCCGAAGGAATGATTGCCGAAGGAATTTTTCATGGAAACGTGCTTTCATTAAAAAGCGTTCCTCCTGGAATAATTAGATCATCAGTGGCACGGATCATTCTGTGATCCGCTTTCATTCTGCGTGTCGTATAAAAGAGAAGAGATTGTAAACGAGGTGGATAACGTCGCGTCGCGTGCGCATTTCACTGGATATTTCATGATATACGCACGAGGATGCATTTATACCGCCGCGGCCGCGCGCGTATCCTGTTCTTCCATCCTCCTCGGCCGCGAGAGCGAGGGATCGAAGAAGCGCGGGCGGATAAAGCGCGGGGGCCCCTTTTCACGCGCGTCTCGATTTCCGTTTCATCGCTTTTCAATGTTCCAATTACACGCGTCTCGCGCACGTCGTCTCTAATCACGCGACGCGATCCTACATGCGTCTGTCCCGCCGCTTGCTGTACAGTGAATTCTCCAAAGAGAGAGAGAAGGCCAAGGCGCGTGGCGACTTTCATAAGCTCAGGGAGAAACAGCAAATCGAGGACGATCTCAGGGGCTACCTCGACTGGATCACCCAGGCCGAGGACATCGAGGAGACCAACGAGCCGAAGATGCAGGATGGGAAAAGTACGTATGTGTCCAACGAGAAAGGGAATGCAACGTCTCTTTGAATATAATTTACGGCATGCTAATTATGGCTGCTAATTAATTAATTGACAATATTCGAGCAGTCAAGCAACAAAACGAGATAGAAAGCACGGACCAACTGGAGGGTGACGAGGAAGGTATCCAGCAGGAGTCGGTTTGGAAGAAGAAGAAGCGGGACCTAGACAGGTAATTGGGGTCGTTTAGAGTCTTCCACATTTTCGTTTCGAAATCGTATCTCAATAGACAGATAAGTAATAGCTTCGTAGATTCTGGTTCGTCTGAGCTGGAACTTGAACGCGATCGACGATCTAAAGATTCTTTTCCCCGAATCGTATTTTTTTCTTTCTTCTCGCGTGCGCGGAAACATCAACGCAGAGATCAAAGCGATTAATTATTCGACAAGCTGAAAGACTCACTAAGCGTCTGTGTGTACGCGGAATCTCTGGTTACATGGCGTATTGTAATGTGAATTCGTAGAGTGAACAGACGGATGCGAAGAGCCTGCAGGAAGGCTGTCAAGTCCCAGTTCTTCTATTGGCTGATCATAGTTCTGGTTTTCTTGAATACCGGCGTTCTCGCTACGGAGCACTACAATCAGCCGCACTGGTTGGACGATTTTCAAGGTAAATACCATCGGTTGGCGGAAATGTTAGTCGGTGCAAGTTAGTCGACCTGCGACTTTGCTTTTAATTATAAACCACCCCGACACCATCGCTAATGTGTTTCGTAATGCGAGCTTCTTTCCTCTGTCGCCAGAGATTACGAACATGTTTTTCATCGTGCTTTTCTCCATGGAGATGATGCTGAAAATGTACAGTTTAGGCTTTCAGGTAAGTGCCGATCGTGACATTTTTTTCTTCAATTGCAATATCCTCCAATTGCAATATTCTCCAATCACAAATGGTGTTAATAAAAAAAAAGATCAATTTGTTGAGCATGGATCTTCCTACGTACGTAAATGTGTTTAACGTTCGGTATAACTTGTTTCACAGGGTTACTTCGTCTCGTTGTTCAATCGTTTCGATTGCTTCGTGGTGATCGGTTCGATCACCGAAATGATACTTACAAATACACAGGTGATGCCGTCTCTTGGCGTTTCCGTACTCCGTTGCGTCCGGCTGCTCAGGGTATTTAAAGTAACGAAGTGAGTACCGATCTTCCTTTCTTTCCGCGATCGACGCCTTCGAGATGTTTTATCTACGATGGCCTAACGTATTATACTTTACGAAATTACCGTTACTAGTATTCGTCATATGATAATCACGATGGGTATCCTCGTAATATCCTTGCAATATCCTCGGAGAGAACGCGTCAATTGTTGATGTTGAAGATTTACGCGAGGTCATGCTGCGAATCTCTTTTTCTCTTGCAGATATTGGAGATCACTTTCGAATTTAGTGGCCTCTTTACTGAACTCGATACAATCGATCGCCTCCCTGTTGCTCCTGCTTTTCCTTTTCATCGTCATCTTCGCTCTTCTGGGCATGCAGGTAAACGTAACGTGAAGCGTCTCGAGACGTAGCGGCGCTTCTCATTCATTCTTCAAAGTTTGTCCTTTAAATAGGTCTTCGGTGGAAAGTTCAATTTCTGCGACACGGAGGAAAAGACGCGTCACAATTTCGACAGCTTTTGGCAGAGCTTGCTCACCGTGTTCCAGGTATTTAACTATTTCGTGAAAATAGAGAAGAGAAGCTGCGAGAACGCGGTTCTGCATTCTCGCCAAGTCACATTCACGATTTATACGCGCGGATACCATCGGCTTCGTTTTCGCGCTTTTCTACCTGTTTCTTTTTCTTTCTCCACCATTTTCGCGGTTTTCCAAATGGTTCGTTCGATTTTTCTATTTCCAGATACTAACCGGCGAGGATTGGAACGTCGTGATGTACATCGGAATCCAAGCTTACGGCGGTGTCGCCGATGTCGGCATGCTCGCCTGCGTCTACTTTATCATTCTCTTCATATGCGGTAACTGTATCCTTTGTCAGAGAGAAAACGATCCGCGACGAACGGTTGTTACTCGTGACGTCGAGAGCGTCGAGCCGAAGGCGCTCTCGTTGCCTCGCGTGATATCGACCTCGTCTGATATTCAATAAATTTTAATCGATCCTTGACGAAGATAGCAACGCAGATATCCTATTGAACGTGTTCTTGGCTATCGCTGTCGACAATCTCGCTGACGCCGAGTCCCTAACTGCCATCGAGAAGGAGGCTGAAGAGGAGGTGAGTATCGCTTGAATTTATAATGTGGTGGATCGATGATGATCTAATGCGATTTAATGTCTATATATAATATAATATCACGATATTAGATTCATCTCTCTCTCTTCTAGCCACAAAATTCTGAAATCTGAAAATCATCTTTTCTCGTTCTCAATTAAGTTCGATTAAAATGCTGTCACTGTTATTAAGAATCACATATATGTGACACTTCAGTATGCTTCTGACGTAACGGATCATTAAAACGATAAAATTGTCGACTGAAAGACTTTACAGCCGCATAATTCTCTAACGTGCTGTTTCCTCCGGGATTCCATAAACGATCGGGCCAATTTGGCCATATAGCCTCTTGCCGGAGAAGTGCATATTTGCATCCCGCAAAGCATTCGCGAGAAGTGAGTATCACGAGGATATTATAGACAATACAAGTCCGCTCGAGTGAGTTTTGAAGGCATTAACGATGAAGGCGACGACAACGAGGCGACACTCATCCGCGTGCAAGTAAATGAGCATCATGTTTAACGCTCGTAAATGGCAGTGGAAAGAACGCTGCTCTAATTTCCTCTCTTCCGCTCACATCGACAACACCGACAACAACGTGTGACGCGTAAGCCATCGGACTCGTCGCACGTCGGAGTAACTTGTTTCAAAGGCCGAGCGCGGTTGAAGGACCATTTTTCTTCCGATCTTGATTAAAAGTTTCGGCCGAGCTGGTTGGAACAGGAAATTAAAAAAGTGAAGGAAAGTTATGGCCCTTGCCGAAAATTTTTCTTGAGGAAGAAACAATTCTGGATTTGTTCAAGAAAATCTCTCTCTCTTTGCTTGTTTGATGTTAAAATGAGAAGTTTAAGATATTTCATCAAAGCAAAAGAGAAGCACGTACGTGTTGAGTGACCTTATTACAATTACATACTTATTACAATTATATGCTATTACAATGAGTCATGTTATGAGCGTTACACGAAGATACCAGAAAAGTGGCCGTATATCGTGTGCTTTCTTTATCGGATGTGCAGCTGTTCCAATTTACAAAGTTGCGCGGTGGGAACAACGCACTTTTGCTCATGAGGTAGTTTAAAACCGCGGAGCGGCAAAGTTTGGAAGTTGGTTAACCAAGCTTGTATTAGATAACAACCGAATAACACTGATGAAAAACTTGTAAAATGAGCGGCGAAAATTGCGGACGTATAATTAATTCGTGAACTCGGCAAACGCGTCGCGATAACGATCATAAATCAAACGTTTGTGCATACATTCTACACGTGCACTTGCGAATCTGTGTTATCAGCTTGCGTAAAGAGCTTTGCATAATTATGATATTAATCACCATGAAACAATATTAGCTATAAAATTTAATAAATCCGATATAGATGTTTCGTCATTGGTCGGCGTTATTCAGTCTAAAACCATCAATCAAAATTCTACGACAAATTTAATTCTTTTCAACGGATCATCTCTCTGACAGTCGTTAATAAATGTTATGCTCTGCAAAATGTATCCGGAACGTATTTTACCAAGAGGATATATTCCGATGTACACAAGTAAAATAATAATTCACGTGAAATTGTGCGTCTATCGTTTGAATTAAGCGTAGCCTGATGGCCACCTTTTACACAGCTGTGCGTCATGTAAATCGTAATAAATAAAGAAACAAATTGCGATTCGTGAAATGTAGCAGAAAAATTTTCGCCAGGAGTTCGTCGCGCATTCAGTTTTAATTCCTCCCACTTAATTTCAATAAACTCTATTCCGTCCCGTGAAATTTCATGGTGCGTTTACTGTGCTTGCATCCAGCGAAATATCTTTTGTGCGAGGCAACTATTGCTCGCATGTTAACCGGATCACTTGACAGATATACCTCCTATTCAATCCCGCAGGCGGAGAAAAATAAATCTCGCAGCGCTTCACCGGCAAGGGACGAAGTCAGCGGCGAGGCCGGCGACGATGGTGGCGAAGGTATCGAGGGTGAAGACGAGGGCGGCGGCACAGATCTCGAGCACGACCCTAACGAGACAATGGAAGACTACGAGGCCGCACTCGATACCGAAACGTAAGCTCTACTCTCGTGATGCAACGTAAGTCGCGATACGGCGCCGTGCATTATTACATTAACGAGATCGGAGAACGTTATTACGCATCTCTCTCTCTCTCTCTTTATGCAACGCTATTATGGTTGATAATGTACGCGAGAGCTCGCCGAGAGAAGCCGATATTCACAGTTCGTGGACTGCGGAGTAGTGGTTTGTTTAACTTTGTCAACAATTTTTGGAATTTCAAATTGAATTTCGTTAAAAACCGCTATAAACTTTTAATTAACGTGCTTGTCGTGTATACATACATTGTAAATTAGAATTAGAGATAAATAAGGAATCGAAGAGAGAGATTGCATAATAAATATTCAGGAGTTTCAAATAATTATCTGCTGATTCAGCAGATCGGAAAAAAGCGAGGATATAAACACGCATAAGGTGCGATTAAACATTGAGTCCGACGAAGAAGCGGAGGAGGAGGAAGAAGAGGGTGAAGTAGAAGAAATGCAAGGTGCGCTCATTGTATTTCTCTATTAAAATTTTCAAATATTTTAAAAGCTTTAAAACGAAAAAAAAAAACGATCAAATTCAGTAAACTTACGACGAGGAATAACAAAGAAGATTCTCTTCCAGATGATGGACAGGAAGTGTCGGCTAGACCGCGAAGGATGTCCGAGTACAATATGGCTAATAAAAAGGAGCCGATACCGGCGGGCTCGGCGTTCTTCATTTTCTCGAGCACTAATAGGTACAGAAGCGAATTTCGAAGTGAAATATAATTTTTACAATCCAGTTGTCAAAACAAGATGAAAAACAAGTGGATTTTCTCAACCTTCCCATTTCTCAAGTGTCTTCTCCGGATCACGTTTCTTTCCAATTGCATTTCGCAGGTTTCGCGTTTTCTGCCATTGGTTCTGCAATCACAGCTACTTCAGCAACGTGATATTGATCTGCATCATGATTTCGTCTGCCATGTTGGCTGCGGAGGATCCGCTGAAAGCTTCGTCGTACAGGAATCAGGTATTGTTTTGGTTTTTCAGCCAGGGGAACGAGGGACAACGTCTCACGTGAATTAATCGGCGTGCGTCCTGCATGTTGCAGATTCTAAATTACTTTGACTACTTCTTCACGACCATCTTCACGATCGAGATCTGCCTCAAGATGATCTCGTACGGCTTCATCATTCACGACGGTGCGTTTTGCCGGTCGGCTTTCAATCTGCTCGACCTTCTCGTCGTTTGTGCTTCTCTCGTTTCGATGACGTATAGGTATGGAATCTTCATATGTTGCATCATTACAAGTATACTTTTTATTATCTTTTTATGTAAAAATTCGCTCCAGCTAACATTCCGTCGGAAAGAATTTACTTGAGAGATAAAACTTGCTCCATCATGCATTTCTCAATTGATTTTATGCTAAGGACATGATTTATTTTATATTTGCAGTTCCGGCGCGAAAGGCGCATTCTCCTTCATCAAGGTGCTTCGAGTATTGCGTGTCTTGAGGCCGCTACGTGCCATCAATCGCGCCAAGGGACTAAAGGTATCTCTTTCATTCGTCTCATCTATCTGTAAGTCCGCTAAAACCGGCCCAATTCACAGCATACGCCCAACGAAGTAGATGTAACAGTAACGCCAGAGGCCATAATATACCGTAATGTTCACAGCCAGCTAAATTAAAGAGTCGCCCCCGTAGCCTTTCGTCAGCGCGACGTTGTTCACCAAACGATTCACTTGCAATTACATCAGTACGAATGATGGAAGAGCGCTGAGCGCAATTCGCGGGATAATCGCGACAAAACGAGTTGTTATCCCATCGTTATTCCTGAATTTTTCATTACGCGAGAATAATCGCGCGATAGCTACAATAATACGAATTTATTCATAGAATTTATTCACGGGAAAACCATTGAAATATAATTATTAATTTATCGTATGTGGCGTATTTTTTCCAGCGCGCGCGCACTCGGTGTCGGGTCTAACGAAACAGAAATTTGGACAAATCTGCCAATTATATCGAAAAACATTAATTTTTTGACCTTAGAATTCATCTTGAATCCTTCGTTAGAATCTCGACAAGGTACGAAGGATTTCCCGGTCGCTCTCTCTTTCTCTCTCTTTCTCTCGACGAGCAGAATACTTTCGCGATTCGAGAGAGTGCTCGGATTCACTGAGCCGGCGAAAAGTACATGTTAAACGTGAACGCGACACGGCGCATATAATTCCCATCTCTCCACGAAGGGCGAATATATATATGATTAATGTTGTGAACCCAGCACGTAGTACAGTGCGTCATCGTAGCGGTAAAGACTATCGGAAACATAGTCCTCGTCACCAGCCTCCTGCAGTTCGTGTTCGCCGTCATTGGCGTACAGCTCTTCAAGGTAGGATTATCGGGCCCCGACACCAACGCGGCCCCGAAAAAAGATCAAAGAAAATTCTCCTCCGAGCCTCTTGTAGTATATATTAGAGTGATATAATATTACCAGTCAATACCCAACAACCCACTCCCCCCGGCCCCCGAGATACTTCAGATACCCTAACCCGCCCCCTCTCTCTTTCTCTCTTTGTCTTTTTTTCTCTTTCTCAAGACCCGATCTCATTCGTTTGCCCACACATTTTTTGATGCAACCAAGCCAGAAAGATAATTATTCACCATCACCAAATTCACCATTACTACTACTACGCGACCTCTAAATACCTCAGTACGCCTTTGCTCGATATATCTCGGCAGCTTCTTCGACGATTATTTCCCGTTCTCTTACGAGATGCCGCAGTCGCGATCAGTTTAGATTAAATGTTTCGCGAGAGTTTTCCAAGTCGAAATAATCCCACAATTAGTCAGGGAAACGCGACTCGATAGCCTCGTTTTTCTCGAGGGGCAACATCAGTCGAAGCTGGTGGCATGTACATACAAGCTTTTGCTTTACGATTTAATTGAGTTTTTCTATCGCCAATAATTGACGAGGTTTTTTGTTTTTTGATTAGATCTTCGCACCTTTCTCTTTGGAATTTACCTATTTTAATCACATGTTTAACACGCGCACGTGACTCCTGCGATTTTTATCACAATTTTGCGTATTTCTTTTACATTTGTATAGCGTGCAAGTCCCGTGTTATATCGTCGCAGAGAGCTTTCCTGAAAAAGAAAGCCAGTTCCGAAGGTGTTAACGCGATGTAACGTGGATCAGCGGCTCGCGAAAGTTGGCGCAAAGTTTCGCGGCTCGCTGCGGAATTAACGGACGCGTCATCCAATTAAGAGAACATCCATGTCACGATCCGACATCGGCACCGATCAATGGCAGCGCGCGCGCGGCAGCAACACGTGGAAAATAATCGTCGAGTGGCGCGAGCACGAGGCGAATGTTGTTTTCTCTGACAGATGCACCTCTGGGTATCTCCCCTGTAAAACAAGCTGTTTTGCGTGCAATTTAATCATATGTAATTGGGTTTCTTGTCTCGACACTCTCCCCGATACCTCTCACTGGGACCACGAGATTGTGTTTTTTTTCTGTTCCCTCTGTATAAAATTACGTATCAGCGCCCTGTTTACCGAAGGCCAATTTCACTGTGTTTGCCTTTTATTATCTGAGACTATTTTTACATCGACGTAGCTCATTCCTTACTTAACCCGATGTTGGAACGCTCGAAAGTCTCGTAGCTTAACAGCCCTTATTTCTAATGTCTATACGAGTAATACGATTAATATAGATGTACGAACCAATTGAAACTCGCGTTTACTGAACATTTTGGAAAATCTCTTAATCGTAAAGAGAAACATCAAAGATCAAGTGAAATGAATCTTGATAGAAATAAAATTACTAATGAAGATAATAAACAAAAATAAAATGCTGATGAGGATAATGATTCATAATTTGTATTTATTATAACTTTGAGAGGCAGTTTGTTTCAATTGTATTTTGGTGTCTACGACTGTTAACGCAAATCCGGCCTAAGTACCTTAAAGCTTTAGAACGCGCGAGTGATTTTATATAGAATTTATCCGCGAGATTCTCTCAACTCATTGTCAGCCAAATTTTCTATGTACATTTCTAATGCCGTTCGCGTTCAAACATAGTCGAAATAATGCGTCTTCGGTTTGGTATGAAAACAGTTCTTCAGTGACGTGTGGATGGATTTTGCAGATATTTAACCGATATTTAACAGCGAGAAATGCGATTTACCACTTTCCCCGCTTATAAGATATATTATGACTCTATAAGGCAAATTGTCAAGTAGAGTTCACTCGACGAATGTGTATATTGTTTTGAATATCGGATGAAGCTTCTAGAAAATGCAAATACGCTGTAAATCACATCGCGGATAACATTTGTCGATAACGAGAGAAAGGTCACGCTATTATTCTATTTCTTAATGGACAAATTTGAAAAAAAACAAATAGTTAAATTGTCACTCGTAAAAATAAAAGTAATTCGAGAAATATCGCACTTTACAACGATTTTTTTACATGATACGAGTGTACGTGATTTTGTCCAGAACTATTACAACAAAGAGACGGGACAGTTTTGTCACTGATATGTGATACGATTCTTTGTCGTTTCAATATATCGACATGCCCAATTCGATATAATCCCTACTGCTTTCCAAGCCGAGTGATGTGCAATCTAGCTACGTATGTAACGCGATTAAAACAGATTCAAAACAGTTTGGTGACCGAACATTATTTGCGAGAAGATATTAACCTAACTCTCTTTTAAAAACAGTTCCATATAGTAGAAACAGTTTAGAACAACAAATGAAATGAAAGCCTCTGAGTAAAACGGAGCACGCAATGACTTTTTGATGATAAAGTCAACGGACAGTCGTAATTTTCCATACATTGCCGCTAGTAAACGATCGCTCACGTCGATTTCGATGATCGTGTAATAATAATTAGCCGTGTTCTTGTGTTCGTTCATAAAATCATAAAATCATAAAACTATAACGTTACCGTAAACACCCGAAGTAATCTCTCAATTTGATCTCGTCCTAGTTAATCGTGCCACGCCGATGTAATATATTTAGTGCATACATACGAGCGCATACGTGTAGTGGATGAGCGACCGGGGGGAGATGAGACGGTAGCTCAAAAGCAGATTGGGAATAGTCGAGTGTAAATAAAGAAAAAAAAAAGATGAAAGCAGCTTTACGCAAGGCCTAACATGCCTTTGCTCTTTCGGCATTGGCTTTCGTTTCTTCGTTTTTTGCTCCCATCAGCCGGACACCTACGATATACCTTTATATCTTTATATATATACATATATGTACATATATATGTATATATCTATATTTTCTCTTCTTTTTGCCATCACTTCGCTGCTCCTAAGACTTGATAGACTACATTCGCTGCTCAAACAACACGAAAATAATTACGCAACAACACGCATAAACCCACACAGATACATGTATGTCTACAGTGCATTAAAAAATTGCCGCTTCACCATTTCTTCGTTTTGTACGTATTTCCGATTTCCGTTTTTTTTTTATTCAAATTTACTTTTGAAAAAGGATCCTTTCAGTATTGTCAGTGGAATAGGATGAAATCCTTCGCATACGACGTGCGAATGGAAACTTTTCGGTTTGGCGCACCGGCTAATCCAAAGTTTCGATTTACGGGTATCTTCTTCAAAGCGGTCGCCTTAAGCGTTAAGCAGAAACGACGTCTCACAAAAAGACTTCCCGGAGTGCTTTGAGAAGGCGTAGCGGACAGGGTGTATTGATGTCACCGCAAAGATTACCTTCAAGAAGGTACCCTTGAATGAGATCTCAGAATAGCCAGGATTTCTTGTGCAATGTCAATCCGGAAATTTTCTATTCGCACCTCGCAACCTTTACCTTGAAGAAATCGAAAAGCACGTGAAGGATATTATAAATTCGATTGCTTGATCCTATTGTAATAAATAATAATATAACAATACAATAATATAACAAAGCAGACACACAAGGTGCACAGACATTTTTTAATGCACTATAGATAAGGGGCAGATCGGTACGAGCTGATAATCGCGGCAGGTTTATCGGTTCGGCGATCGGGCGAAAAGCTGAACGCGTTATTCCGATTTGAAGTACTTGCGCTTTCCTCCGAGGTATACGCTTACATTGCTTGGACCACATCCCGTACCGTAACCGTAACCGTTGCATCCATCAATTCTTGATGAAAACGGAGGCAACCCTAGCCGTAAAAGAGTATACAGCTGCTTTCACGGTTACCCAAGATAATCCTTCGGACGTTGCTAGAGCAGAGTGCCGGCCTTCCCAACGAACATGCACACACGAAAACGCACATACTACATGCACCGACCATTACACACACTCGCACACATCTCACAACACGAGATAGAAAAAAATACCCCCCAAGAATACGCGACTAATTCCTTTAAGTTTTATATTTTTACATGTATACTCAGACACACACACACACACACACACACACACACAGAGATACATACCTCTACCTGCCAATAAATAAAAACAGAAATAAAAAGAGAGACCCCATACAGGCTTCGTGACTTTTTGAGACTGGTAGTAGAGGATGTTTGAGAATTGCATGCTTGTGCCGGCTGGAGCGTTGCTGAGTGGTGTGCCGCTATATTAACATGAGAGAGAAAGGTGGAGGAGAAGAGGAAAAAAAGAATGAGCTTCTACTTCTCGTAAGCTCCACTCGCCGCGGGACCTCGCCGTCGGACAATCGAAAGGGGAAAAGATCACGAAAAGCGGCCCCTCCTGCGCGCGCGAGTGCGCAAGCGCACGCACACAGACCCATAATTGCTGCAAAAGGAAGCACCACGGCAATTTCCTTCGTTCTCGTAGCCTTGGAGATCATCGATCTCGATCGCCCTCGTAAAACTTTGCTTTAGTGTATATTGTCGTAACTTACAATTAATGCGAGATTAAGCCCGGTATTCATAGTCCAGAGTTATATATAAGTAAACTCAAGTTCATCTTCAGATATTCCAGTGAAATGATCCGTACAACATCTGAAGATGAACTTGAGTTTACTTATATATAAGTCTGGACTATGAATACCGGCCTAAGAACGCTATTTTGAAAATTAGAGGAAGAAGAGGGAAGATAAGAAACATTCGGGATCTAGAAACGACATTGCGTACAATTAATTATCTTTGTGATGAATAATCTTGGCTCTAAAAGCCAAATTTGATAATCAAGACGATAGAAACAATCACTGCTAAAAGGAAATTTTTGTAAATTTAACGTTTCATAAAATATAATATTGTATATGCGATTATTAATTAATAAAGGGGGCAATCGAGATCAATGAGAAATGGGAGATATATTGTCTCGGATTAATGTCGTCAGATGAGATTTAATTTATAGCGAACCGATCAATCAGACGAGCACGATAGACGCAAGTAGGCGAACCAATCGTTAAATACTTTGGCAATACTTATTTCGTTTGACTCCGCATCGCAGAAACTATCGCGATGATCGTTAATCCTTTATCGCACTGTTTCTTCATACGGAGCTCTCTAAGCACCATTAATTTCCTAGTCGAGATTAGTAGAGCTCCTTAAGCAATCGCGAGTAAGAGTGTCAATCTTTTCGCGAGAATTACTTATCATAAATAAAGAATACGACGATACATCTTTCGACAGGGCGCATTAAGGTAATATCCGCGGAACTGAGGACAGACCGGAATGCGGACAGAGATCCGGTGCTTAACTAGTACAATAGGGGAGGATATAGAGTAATAGCGTAGAATAGTTGACGTTATATAGATTACGTTTACGTTCAGCTTGTCCTGATTATTAATCTTAAACGGAGACGAGTCGTTCAGCCCGACATTATATCTATCTATCTGTCTATCTCTATCTACCTATCTATATATATCTATCTCTCTGTCTCTCTGTCTATATATATATATATATACATACATACATACATACATACATATATATTTCTCTCTCTCTCTCTCCATATACATATGTATACAATATATACATATATGAAGAGAGAGAGAGAGAAATGTATATATATATATGCATATATATACCTATATATCGCTCGTAGTTTCATGTGTATCGATCGCCCTACCATCACATATTCCCTCACACGCAACACACACACATACATACATACGCACGCACACATTACACACATGTATACGTACGCGCGGGTATTGGGTGTCACAGAAGTAGCTAAGCGCCAAGCTAGCCCCACGAGTTAATTCGCGAGTGCCTGGTTCCGAATTCTCGATCAACGAGAGGATGCGAGAGGGTGAAAACGCGTCGCTCGCGGGCGCCGCTTGCGATCAACGGATGCAGCGAGCAACCGTGCGAGCAATGCGAGAAGCGACGATAAACGTCGCGCGGTTGCGAGCTCAAGGTGGAATTTTTAGCTTCGCGCGAGCCGCGAAGTCTTTTGCCAATTTCTGCAACGCAACCTTCGTCGCGTACTTTCATCGCGAGCCGGATGCGAACGAATTTATTCTCGAAATTCGAGTGTAGCAGTCTTTTTCCTCCTTTTTACGTAGACTTTGATTCCTCACGCGAAAAGAGAGATATCTGAGAAAAAAAATAATGATTCACGCTAAAATGATAAAATCTAGTATTTGCAAACTGTCGCTACGGCGAATACGAGAACTTACGCAATTATTATATTTAATGAGATGAAAACGTGTGTATTATAATTCCTCGTACATGCAGAGAGTCCCTCAGATTGCTTCAGAATTTTACCTTTGAATTGTCAAGATCCGCGACATACATGTGAAACGACAATGGCTAACGACAGCACCTGCCAACGCGAATTTCACCGAGAAACGGCTCCGACGAGCGATATCCCACACGATCCACAGACGTAACCGATTTACCGAACACGCCCGTGGTCGCGTGGCGCGAAATCAACTTTCGAGGTGGAAACGCCCGTGGTTTCCCATACAGCAAAATCCCATAGGTGCATTGCCGAGAAAAAAACATCGAGCACTGATGGGTTGGATGGATGGCGAGGGCTTAGTTCACGATGAAAAAAAAAACAAATAGAATAAGACGAAAAAGAAAACTAAAAAAAAGAAAGAGGAAGGAGGAAGGAACCGAAGGAACTCCGAGAGAGAAGGGGCTCCGAAGCTCTCGCAAGAGACTTTCACGGAGAAATAGAGAGAAGCAGCTGTGCGCAACACACCCTTCGAAGGAATCGACCAGTCGTGTAATCGCCGCGCGTAAGAGACAAATTTGTAGAATAAGAACGCGCGCATCAAAACACGAGAGACGACAGTGTTGAGCTTAACGAGCTTAAAGAGCGACCAAAGAGCGCGAGAGGATTAATTTGGGAGAGGATTAATAACGAACCGTGGGGGATTAACGATAAACCGAGAAGAAAATTCGAATATCGTGGCGAGAACTTTCCACCCGATGCCCACCCCTGCCAGCCCCCCCGCCCAACCCTCGACCCCCAGAGCCCCTCGCCCCCCGCCCCCCTTTTGGAGTGATATACCTAGCCAACCCAAATTAATGCTACTCTATTTTTTTTGTTCTCTCTCTCACTCTCTCACCCCACGTGTTCTCCCCGCTGTGCTCGCTCGCCCTGCTCGTCCGCAACCGAAAAACGCTACGTAAAAAAGTACGTAGTGAAGTGTGTGATTGTCGCCATTAAAACGATCGGCAACATTATGTTGGTCACCTATCTCCTACAGTTCATGTTCGCTGTTATCGGGGTACAGCTGTTTAAGGTAAAGAGACATCCAACCACAACACCACTTAGAAAGCTTACTAAGCGAACGAGAGAATTGCGTTACCATTTTCTCTCTTTCTCTCTGTCTCTTTTTCTTTCTTTGCCATTCTACTCCTTCGTATATTTTCTTTCTATCCTTCCTCCTTGCGCACACTTTACTCCGTTCACTTCCGTCACCGACGGGAATTTCCGACGGAGTACCTTCGGCGGATCGAGTTCTCCCAGACGAAATATGGAGAGTCACGAGAAACCATCGACGCGATCGCGCAGATGTAATTAATTGCGAAATGTTGAATGTACGCGCAATAAACATGTACAGGTGTTTCAATTTGGAAACGGATAATTTGTTCGTGAAATGTGGTTCGTGATATATGGGTTCAAATAATAATAAATATAATAATAACTAATAAATAAATTTTTGAAAATAACTAATTAACTGTAAAGTTGAACCTCTCTCAGACACATCGATTAGTATTTGTATAATAATTATTGTTATAATAATTAATAATAATTATTGAAGATTTTTGAACAATTTTCATGATTAATGATCATTATTTCCGTCATGGCTTCTCCACTTTAGTTTCGAGCCTAAAAATCCCCCACGAGAAGAGAAATATATCAGCAACAAAGCACAGCATTTTACACGAGCATCAGAGTGACACGTTGCGAAGCCTCGCCGTAATGTGGCGAGCGATATTATATCATCGTGGACACATTCCCACGAAGGAGACTTCCTCTCCAAATGGTGCCCTTTGTTACGAAATTATCTCGGCTCTGTGCACTGGGTATTATCCGATCGTTCGCGCGGGATATCGATTATCGCGCCGTCGATCATTAATTATCATCGTATCGCGCGCGATTCTGTCGGCCGACACGACACCGATGACGGATCACCGCCAGATATATGCACGTATGTCTAGTTGCTGCCGATATTTCTCTCTTTCTCTATCTCCCCCTTTCTTTCTCTCTTTCTCTTTCTCTTTCTCTCTCTACTTCTCCTCTTTTATGACAATACCCTCGAGCACGGTAACGCTATGTTATTAACAAAACATAACGCTTTTGATTAAGAGCAAACCAGGCGAGATTGTCGTGTAATTATCGTCGACATGGAAACCATATATATATATACATATATATCTACATTTTGTGTGTATATGTATATATATATTTATATTCGTCACACAGTCCAACGATACGCATATCATATAGCCATCGTACTCTCCCTCTCCCTTAAAAATAGACACTCCTTAACCAGGCATGCCAGTTTCGCTATATGTGAGAATGAAGCTTTAGTCGTAGTGCATGCTGGCCGTCCACGTGCACCGAAACCACGAGTTACACGTGACGAACGTGGCAGAATGAGGGCGCGAATTTCCACCTCCCCAACCCTACCCAAATTTCGCGACATATGTACGCTCGTACAAATCCGTAACCGAGGCGAATCGTAATTTGCGGCGGGATAAAACTGAGTGCATAATTAACGAAGGCCGTCGGCAATTCGTGCATCGATTCATCGGAAGCTCATAATCGATAAAGGGCGCCGAATTATCTTTATTAATATCAATCAAAGAAAAAATCATGTGAAAATTGTCAATTATGAATTGAAGTGTAATTTTTTTTTAATGATCTTACATCCATAATTGTAGTTTTCTTTTTTCCGAATCATTCGAGCAAGTCCCTCGTCTCCCGCAAAAGCGGGCGGTTCCGTCACGCGACTCGTTCTGCCACGGTTAAGACACCATCAGTTCTCCACGACTCACGAGGTGCCATGAGGCAATGTAGACTTGTAAATCTAGGGTTTAGGCGAAGGAGCTAGATAATTTGTTTCCGAGCCGTAGAAAGATCACGCAAGAGGTGTGCTCACAAGAGAGCATTGTGTTTCCACAGTCACAAAGTATGAGATAGCGCTGAAGTAATCGGCACGCGGTCCGATCGGGACCCAGGACGCATTAGCGGTAGCTCCCCTTAGACACGTACAGAAGTTTCGAAAGCACCCTCCCCGTGTACATCTCGCGCGAAACTACTCGCCGACCTGGCCCTGTGTTCGTATTCATGTCTAGCAGATAGAATGCGTCATAGAGACAATGTATTGTACAATACTTGCATACGTGCGACTACCCGCACGCATCGCGGCGTTTTAAAATCGATACCGCCTTCGCGAGGATGCGAATCCCATTGAAATCACGTTCGTCTTGATTGTGACGCGCGAGACGACTCGAATGAAATACGCTTGTTAATTACGCTTATTAATGTGCCGAATAAATCTGCTTCATGCATCACCGTCGACACGGACCATTAACGGGTACACGATTGTGTCTCTCTTTTTTTGTTCTTAAGGTTTTTTAAGACTCTTAAGTTTGCGAGCGAGTTTCGGTGCGATGTGAGAAAGGTGACACTGCGGCAGCATAATCGGATTAATTATTATATTTCGCGAAACTTTATCATTCCTTGAACAAACAGTCAAAGTCCGCATGAATTATATCGTGAGATGTTATTTTGATAGAGTATAAGTTTCCCATGAAAGGCAATGTTATGATAAGAACTGTGTTCAGCAAAGATATCAATTGTCTGATCGATCTTACGAGACTGTTCGATAGAGCAAACGTTCCGGAAAATGAACTAAGCAAACAAAACGGTTCAATTGAACGTGATCCCTTAGGCAGGCGATAAATTCGGATGGCGGAAGTACCAATGTATCGGGTAGGATGTTTAATTTAATGCGTCACGTATCGAAAGTGATCAACGTATATTCGTGATAATTTTTCGCGGCTAGTTAGGAACCTTGAAATTTCGTCGTTCTTTTATTAAAATTATACGTCGCTGCAAAATTCTCCCATAGGTTGCAAGAACGTTCGCACGAGTATCCTCACACGCAGATATCACGTACATACGTGATGCTATCATTACATGCAGCATTTCTCCATCAATGTATCTTGTCAATGTATGCAAAAACCAGCAACGGCAGAAAAGAAAAACGAATATTTCATTGACGACGAACGCGGGAACGTAATGTCCGAATCAATAGGCACAATGCGGAGAAAATAACAATGAGAAGACAGATGATATGTATCGCGAGCGAACACATGTCCGGCAATAGTGCTGCTTCTGCACGAGCGGCGGATGTGCAACGTGCAACGCCTGTGCTTTTTTACTTGCAAACAATTATGGATTTTACAAAATGAGGGGAGGACGGGTGAGAGACATGGGGGACGGTGGGATCGCAAAATCGTCCAGCTAACCGCCGTTGTCAGTCGCGCGAGTGGGGATTGGGCTCCGCGGATTGTCGCTCGAATCCGTTCGTTATATTTTACCCCCGCACCAGCTCGCGTTAGGTGGCAATTAGTACAATTTGGCGCGTCAACGGTGGCCCATTGTTCGTGCTTCTTTCTCCCATGTAGTGTCCGAGCGGGCGCGCCATGTTGACGGACGGAATGGAGCGTGATCGCGCAGAGACACGACGGTCTTCGTCGATCGTTGCGTCGAAGAGGATAATCGGACGAGACACGCATGAGCGAGAAGGATGGTTTGACCGTAGACAGATCAGATGTTGAGACTGCATCGATTCTCGCGCGCGTACGGACACGGGAATCGTGCCAAACCATCGCGCACCATCCCGCACCGTCCACAAAGGCGCGATTTTCGAGGGTTTCCAGAAGCGAGGATCCGTTCACCGACACCTCTCCCTCAGCGTGCTTACGCACTCGATGTCCAGCGGGTCAACGTTATGCGCAACAGAATATGCTTGTCTATACACGGACACATTTTAGTCGCGGACAGATCGCCGAGGAACCCCACGCATCGCTCCGTTGTACCTTGTTGTACATATGTATGCACGTGCCGACGCGAGGAATGTTCCCTTTCTTTTCTCTCCTTTATCACGTTTGCCTCACAATAACACCCTTTTACTTTGCTCGATCACGTTTCGCTGTTGCTGCCGCTGACAATGCTCTTGCAAGAATGGCCGAGTCACAGCTGATGTGTTGAAACTTGACGTGCAACGTGCTCTGGCGATCTTCATGTTCGATTTACGCGAGAGGTCATTTGCGACAAGTCTGGAAGTGCTGAAGGGCTCGTAGCGAAAGTTGTCTCTTTATTACGTGATAATAATAAAAGTCGAAATACTCTGCACTCGTGCAGCTTTTTAGTAATGTCGCGATTAGCGAATGGATGATATTGTGGGTACGTGTGTAAATTATTTGCGCGAAGACGCGAGGAGTGATTGTTTGGCTTGGTAAATGGCGTTAAATTGGATTATTTAAGAACGCCAGTGCGCCGTCCACCGCTTTTAACATGTTGCAAATTTAGTTCCGTATTAACGGACACGTGAACGATGATTGAAACTGACGGACTTCTCGTGTTATACAGGGCAAGTTTTTCTATTGCACCGATGCATCGAAAATGACGAAGGACGAGTGTCAGTAAGTTGTGATATTACATTATAAATCCCATAAATGTCTTGCTCAATCACAAATCGAAAAATCGATGCGACAATATTTTTTATAGATCGTTGAATTCCTTCTGCAAATCGCATCATAACGAGGCACTGATAAGACGTCGATTAGGCGCAGAATATATTGGCTATATAAATTAATTCGGTGTTTTTTTTAAGAAGTTGAGCTTTTACTTATTTTCTTTTTTTTGAGAGGGAATTTTTCAGCTGCCCGGTAGAGGGAGAAAAGTATTATATCAGAAAATTATGACGAATATTTCTCTTGACGTGTTTATTATTTTGTTTGTAATAAAGACTCGATTTCTTCAGAAAAGGTACCGAATTAATTTCTACATCTAATAATTGAAAGATGCGTAAACGCATAACGAGAAGAAAAAGATCGTTCGAGAAATTCGGAAAACACGCTTTGAGTGTATGTAACAGACGATACAACGAAAGAAGAATACAGAACACTCTTTTTTCCAGGGGTACTTATTTGGAGTTCGAGGACGGCAATATCGATAGGCCGGTCGTGAAAGAGAGATTATGGCAGCAGCAACGTTTTCATTTTGATGACGTTGCCAAGGCGATGCTGACTCTCTTCACGGTCTCGACTTTCGAAGGTTGGCCATCGTAAGTACATTTGTATTGTGCTCGCGTGGAACAATCCTTCAGGGTCTCATCGCGAATTAAATATATCCGCGATATAGGTGGCTACTTACTTGGCCTTCGTAACGATAAAGTCCCTCATATTTTTCTTTCTCTCGTCCTAATACTTCGTAAGATCCCTCGTTTTGTTATTCTTTTTCAACATCTCGTCTTAGGTGCGTTATATTTCGGTAAATGCGTATTCTGCTATAAAAATACCGCGAGAAGGAACAGGTAACTCTAGAAGGAAGTTGACGAGTTAACGAGTTATCTCTGCTGACAGACTGCTGGAGTGGTCGATCGACTCCAACAAAGAGAATTATGGACCAGTTCATAACTTTCGGCCGATAGTGGCCGCCTACTACATCATCTACATCATCATCATCGCGTTCTTCATGGTGAACATCTTCGTCGGTTTCGTTATCGTTACCTTCCAGAACGAGGGCGAACAAGAGTACAAAAACTGCGAGCTCGATAAAAATCAGGTGAGCCGTCACATTTGATGCCGTCGATGTCAAAACCGAAAATTGGAATTAACAATATTTTCGCCTTCGTTACATCTGGTTTAAGATGTAAAGTAAAATTTTTAGAAAATTGAAACGGCATCACCAGAAGATAGAAGGTTTAACTATTCTTTTTTTCGTGCAGAGAAACTGCATCGAGTTCGCGCTAAAGGCGAAGCCGGTGCGCCGATACATACCGAAACATCGAATACAGTACAAAGTATGGTGGTTCGTCACCTCCCAGCCGTTCGAATACACGATATTCACGCTGATCATGATCAACACCGTGACGCTCGCGATGAAATTCTATCGGCAACCGCAGATATACGCGGAGGCCTTGGATATCCTCAACATGATCTTCACCGCCGTGTTCGCCCTCGAGTTTGTGTTC
The DNA here is from genome assembly GCF_003672135.1 of Ooceraea biroi. Taxonomy (NCBI): domain Eukaryota; kingdom Metazoa; phylum Arthropoda; class Insecta; order Hymenoptera; family Formicidae; genus Ooceraea; species Ooceraea biroi. Next base: position 10,505,174 of record NC_039517.1, on the reverse strand, counting down.
AAGTTGGCTGCATTTCGATTTAAGGTGCGTGCCTGCGTGCATCCTTTTCGCGTGTTCATAGACTGTTACTCCACTCGCGTTACTAATTTACAGAATTACTTCGGCGATGCGTGGAACGTCTTCGACTTCATCATCGTGCTCGGAAGTTTCATCGATATCGTTTACTCGGAGGTTCACGTGAGTATTCGTAAATCGCGTGCGATTTTATTGTACGACACTCCTCGTGATTATGTTTGAGGGTACTAAGGTGGGATCTAGTACAACTCGGTCTTGCGATTCTTACAGCCTGGCTCCACCACCATCATCTCCATTAACTTCTTCAGACTGTTTCGCGTAATGCGATTGGTCAAACTGCTAAGCAGAGGCGAAGGTATCCGGACGCTTTTATGGACGTTCATCAAGTCCTTCCAGGCGTTGCCCTACGTCGCCCTCCTCATTATAATGCTCTTTTTCATTTATGCTGTGATAGGCATGCAGGTGAGTAAAGTTGATCGATCGAGAAACACAAACGCGTAAAGCGTACGAGCGTCGATAACTCCAGCGAACGTTTTCTTCTTCCAGGTCTTCGGCAAGATCGCGATAAACGACGACACGCAGATAAATCGCAACAATAATTTCCAGTCTTTCCCGCAAGCGGTGTTGGTCTTGTTTAGATCGGCGACAGGTGCGTCTTAACACTTAGAGATGAAATTAATATTTAAAGATTATAAAAACAAAAACTATTGATCTTCAGATTAATTTCCGCTTAGTGACACATCTGTATTTAATCCTCTGGAAGAAAATTGGATGATTATGTGTATAATATCTTAAAACGTTCACATAAATTTTCAAAATAAGCGTGTCATTATTAAAAAAGAAGTAATGATTGATCGAATATCTATGATCGTAGGCGAGGCGTGGCAAGAAATTATGATGGCTTGCTCGTCGAATTCACAGCTAGTTAAATGCGATCTCAACAGCGACGAAGCCAGCAATCAAAACGGCTGTGGATCAGACATCGCATTCCCCTACTTTATATCTTTCTACGTGCTCTGCTCATTTCTCGTAAGTGCATTTCATCATAATCAATAGCCCTATTACTAACATTACCAAACGTATTTCCTTCTTTAACTTAAATTCTCTAAACTTCAACTCTCGAAATTCAATCCTTTTGTTAATATATATCACGGGAAATAGATCATCAATCTCTTCGTCGCCGTCATCATGGACAATTTTGATTACTTGACGAGAGATTGGTCGATCCTCGGGCCGCATCATCTGGATGAGTTTATCCGACTGTGGTCCGAGTACGATCCCGACGCCAAAGGACGCATCAAGCATCTCGACGTAGTAACATTGCTGAGAAAGATATCACCGCCTTTAGGTTTTGGAAAACTATGTCCGCATAGAGTAGCTTGCAAGGTGAGTGAACAAAATCTAACGATGGGTTTATTGACAGATAAGAATCGTGTCAACGAGAAAAAGAAAAATACATTGAATTAATAATTGTCTAAAGAAAGTCTATATGATTTCGAAATTCAACTTTCAGAGACTCGTCTCGATGAACATGCCGTTAAACAGCGACGGCACAGTTCTGTTCAACGCGACGTTGTTCGCCGTTGTGAGAACGTCATTGAGGATCAAAACGGAAGGTAACATTGATGACGCGAATGCCGAGCTCAGGGCGGTGATCAAGAAGATCTGGAAGAGGACCAGTCCGAAGCTTCTGGATCAGGTCGTACCACCGCCCGGAGGTAATGATGCGTTTTCGTAAATAAGTAAGATGCGTCCTTCCTGGCTACTTCCTCGCGCAATTATAAACTTTACGCAAATATTTTTAGTGGACGACGAGGTAACAGTAGGCAAGTTTTACGCGACCTTCCTCATCCAGGACTACTTCCGGCGGTTCAAGAAACGCAAGGAACAGGAGATGAAGGACGGCGACAAGGAGTGTCACAATACCGTGACTCTTCAGGTGAGTTATTTTAAGAGATTCATGGGAGATTCGAATAATCAGAAATGCTAAATCATTTTTGGATAATCTCATTTAAAAGGCCGGATTGAGAACGTTACATGAAGCTGGACCCGAGTTGAAACGCGCGATTTCCGGTAATCTAGAAGAACTCCTCGACGACAATCCGGAACCCATGCACAGGGTGAGATTTTCAATGTTTTCTTATTTTTGTTGCAGCATACAACTAATATGAAAGAATATTTTTTCAGAGAAACCACTCACTCTTTGGTAGCGTGTGGTCCAGCATGCGGAAGGGACACCACAGCTTCCACAGGGCGAAATCGCTGAAGGTCAATTCCACTACTGCGAAGGTAATGCTTTATTGAATTGTAATATATTATCCTATCGATCGCGAAAAACAATTCTAATTGAAGGAATACTCTTTCACAGGCTTCCCCGACCAATTCTATAGACTTTCTACCATATTCCTCGTTACGTAGGACTGCTCGCCCGGATGTTGCCAATCAAATCACTCATCAACTTGTGCCAAATGTAGCGAGGTGAGTGTTTCATGTGTTTCAATGAAACTCATTTCTTTGATAAAATCCTCGAGAAAAATTTACTTTTTGTTGGACCAATTAGTAGGACCAATTAGCTTTGCCTGAATTTCGCCAATTGGTTACATATTGATGGGCTTGTAAACAATGATTGTAGTGGTCTGAGCGACGGAGCGATGAATCAGATGGGAGGAGATCCGCGACTGACCGGGGTTGAAGAGAGCATACCTCTGAGACCGCTCGCTGCCTTCGGCAACCCGGCGCAGCCTTATGACAACGCGTTTAAAGTGGTCGAGTAAGTACCGAGTAAGCGTACACGAGCGTATAACGATGCAGCGAGTGTCTTATCTCTATTAGGCATTGCCTCGTCCGAATGTAATCGGTGGTTCCTTTCTTTCTTTCTTTCTTTCCTACGAATCTCTCATTCTCTCTCCACACACGTCGTACTCGCATGCGCGACGTTCATCAATATCATTCGGGGATGTTAATTATATCATTTGCATCACGAGGTAAAATATTTCCTCGAATTGATCTGGATACACCGCAGATTCGCGCGTTTCGTTTGTTTATTTCTATTTTAGTTAATTAATTTTTTTTTATAGATGTACGATACCGTGTACAGCAATAACGAGCAGGTCGCGCGTTTGTCGACGAGATAGCTATAGCTATAGATCTTGGACATCGCTATTTTTTTCTTTTTTTTTGCGATTTAGCTAAGTTCTTCCATTCGCCTAGGAAATATTTATTTCGCCTCTTCGCAGATATTAGTGCCGCGCGAGCGATTCGTATCATCTCTCATTATCCTTTCCGCTTTTCTGTTTACTGTCGTACGTTTCAGTGGAACGGGTAGCGGTAACTATCTCCATCCCAATAGCGAATACGGTAAGACAAGTTAGGGCTCTGCGACCATAGTAGCTGGCTTCCGTTTTCTTTTCTTGCACCTTTTTTTTTTAAATTCCAGTTGCTTGTTCTGCGCGCCTGCATGCATCCTTCATGCATTCAATCACTCCTCGATACGATCTCGTTTAACCGAACGTTCCACGTTTCTTCTATAAGGTGCATGAATAAAATGTACGCGCGTAAGAATTGGTTAAACGAGAAATCGATCTCCAAGATTGCGAAAACAATAAGGATCGCACACGCATCTTCAGTCGCAAGGAGGATGCGTTTGTGTTTCGCGCATAGTAGCTCGTATCCGGCTGATCGCATGTCGTTTCTACTACTAATCGTAGATTGCGCTTGTCGAACGCCTTCGAACGCCTCGATACAAATTCAGCCACGATATCAATATTAAATTAGAGAATTATTTTAATAAATAATATTACTGTAATAAAAATTATTCTAATAAATAAATAAGTAAATACACGACGTTCTCGGTTCTGCAACGTCCGGCGAATGTATCGATAATTTTACACGCGGATTTCCTCATAGAGGCGTACGGACGCGCGCGGATTTGTCACGCGTGACACGCACTAACGTTACTAAGAGCGGCCGTTTACGCTTTTCTTTCCTTCCTCTGAACCTCTCCGCGCGTGCACGCTCGTGCAGTCTTCAGGACGGAATCGAGCGGCAGTTGACACCACCCACGCCACCGCCGCGACGGAACGCACCACCCACGACCACCGCCACGCCGAGCATCGGCGGGGCGCACACCGCCGCCGCAACGGCGACGACGGCAACAGCAACCGCAACATCCGGCACGGCGAGCGGGTCGAGCGTCGCGACGACGACGATCACCGCGTCGTGCACGACGAGCGCGAACACCTCGACCACCGCGACGAGTTCGAGTCCCGCTTCCTCATCAAACGGGACAAACTGTTACTACACCTACGCGTCACGGGGCTGCTGCGTCGATTGCGCGGTCTGGAGCAATCACGGTACGGCGGTTTGGTATCAAACTGTCAATTTCTCGCGAGTTCACGTCCCACGTAATAGCAATCCGATCGGATGTTCTTGCGCGAAACGGAGAGAATTGGCGATTGAGAGACGTAGACTTAATTTTAGATGGATAACCCGATGACTCACGATCTTTTGATCGTGAGTTCACTTGATAGTTTCTCATTGATAAATTGTCCCCGTGTCCGACTCTCACGCAGCCGTAGACGACTGTGACGACGAGGACACGTCCACAGATAGCGGATCGAGCGATTCCGGCAAATGGAACCCGCACTCGGAGGGTGGCGTGGCGCGGGGTACAACAGGGAAGCCCCACGTCACCGTATTGGGGGGCCGGTCGTCGAAGCGTCGGCACAGAAGCCGCCGCGATCCGGCAACCGTCGGGGGCAAATCAGCTCCGGCGAGTTTCCGGTCGCGCGACGTCACGACGACCTCGGCGAGCTCTACGGCCGGCGCCGCGACGTCGGGCCCCACCTCGCGCACTATCGCCAATGGCTTAAAAATGGCGCAGAATCAGGCGATCGCCGTAGCCGGTTTCCTCGCTGACGTCGATTCGCGGCAATGGCGCGTCTGCGCTTCCTGCTTGTCGCACCGAGCATCATCTTACCACGGCAGAGGTGATTAAAGCACCCTGAGACTTAATCCTTCGTGATCACTTTGAATGTTAAGTAATATCAGTGAAATTGACAAAATTCAGAAGAGTACAACTTCGATATGGTCTCATTTCTACTTGACTGTCGATCGCAAAGGATTAATGACGATCAAATATTTCAATGCACTCGTAGATACGTACAAAGTTTTCTCTCATTCCATTAGAGATTTCTTTTTTCAAATTATATTCGCATTTTTATTTTCCATTTAAATTTTCCGATAACTACTCTAAGCTTTTATACATGGTCAGTATTGCACTAAGGATTATTATATTTACTTCAATAAATTTTTGATCGACTTCTTCGGCATATCCTGATGTTAAGATAAATTTTCAATGTACTGCGTGCTAACTAACGCTAGACTTGAAACCGCAATATTTCCTATAGAGAGTGAGATTTCACTCCAACATATAGGAATATAAATTTTTGCTGTGAAAAATATATCCCCATGACCAGGATCCTGGAAATTTATATTCCTATATGTTGGAGTGAAATCTCACTCTCTATAGGAAATATTGCGGTTTCAAGTCTAGCGTTAGTTAGCACGCAGTACATTGAAAATTTATCTTAACATCAGGATATGCCAAAGAAGTCGATTAAAAATTTATTGAAGTATATTACTTGCTCGGCGATTAGAATATTATTTCAGTTATTATATTTATATAATTTTTACTTTCAAAGAATAAGTTCAGTAAAATTTGTTTGATTATATAAAGTAGTTAAAGCAGAGAAATAGCCCAAGTAATTTGGTCGAATGAAAACTATACATGCACTATAGATGTATCTGACATAACACGCATTTACCGAATCGATTTGACGCGTAAGATCGAGACAATCAGTTTTCATTCGAGCAATTTCTGCACGATGAATAGAATTCCCCAAGAGAAATCGACACGAGTAGACGAAGAGAGACGTGAGTACGCGGAGAAAAATGTTACAAAAGGTAGTCAACCGCTGCTCGAAGCACGCGCTCTGCCAGCTTTCGAACTAAACGTCCCCACTAACACAGTTTCGACATCTAATGCTTTCCCTCATTAACTGCAATTTGATTTGCATCTACACCAATAATGTGACGATGCTTGAGAGAAGTCCTCACCAGTTTTTGTGCGCTGTACTAACACGAGAAACTACTGGTCGCATATCGAGCGAAAACAAGGCAGGGCGTGACTGATTCGAGCTAATACTCTGACGACTCTCCTCGTTCGTCAGTTTCCTGGGCCGCAGAGAGTAACGGAAGCGTCGGCGCAGAGCGCCTGTCCCACAGTATGCCCGGCAGTCCCGCGGACCGGAAGCCGAATTTCGAGGTCATCGGAAGCGCGGAGAGTCTCGTCGGTCGGGTGAGTTTCAAAATGAAGAATCCCTGATTTGTGAAATCGAAAATGCAACTGCTATCAAGTTGGTAGCAATCTTATGATCCTAACTCAATTACTTATGATTTAATTAATTAATTATGATAGCTTGTCGATTATTCGCGATTGAAAATATTATAACTCCATGTTACGTTAAATTGCCTGGAACGCAGCATGATTTACAATGAAGGGTTTTTAACATTTTGCCGATCGCTTGAGTTGTACCTAATTGCTAGACACTGCATATTTTGTGCAATCCACGCGCAGTAATATTATATGTTCCAAATTTCTATTATATTTGTTTTATTATCATTGTGTTATGATGCTTATATTAAATGTTTATATTAAACGCTTATTGTGACGTGACGCAATGAATTTACCGATTTGGTTAGTTAGTGACACGTTTTGAAACGGATAGATCTATCCGAATAATTAGCAATCTGTTGAGATATACGATGTCAAAGACTTCCTCGAATTTTTCAAATTTTCGTCAAAATCATGAATCGGCAAAATCACATTCTTTTAATCTTAATATCATTGATATTTTCACAAACAATCTCTGCAATATTAACATTCTAATCATTTCTATGGCGTCGCTTCAGGTCCTGGTGGAGCAGGGTCTAGGCAAGTTCTGCGACCCGGATTTCGTGCGGTACACATCGCGTGAGATGCAGGAGGCGTTAGACATGACGCGTGAGGAGATGGACCGGGCAGCTCATCAGCTGTTACTACAGGAGCGGCGCGGTCAGCCGCTGTCCTACCAGCTGCAGCAGGCCGCAGAGCAGCCCGCATGGAGCAGCCAGCATCAGGCAGCAACAACCGGTATCGGCTATCAGCCGTTGCAGGAACATCCACCGACGAGTGGCCAGCCGAGCTACCATCAATTGCAGCCAACTAGCTTCCGTCGTGGCAGCAACCGGCAGCAGCAGCAGCAGCAACAGCAGCAGCCACAACAACAACAGCAGCAGCAGCAGCAACAGCAGCAGCCACAACAACAACAACAGCAGCAACAACAGCAACAACAGCGACAGCCACCGTCCTAGCAGGACGAGAAGCAGCTCGTCGCTAAGCGAACGTCGTTTACGTAACCCGGAACACTTATCTTTACACCGGAAGCTGGTTGTCGGATTGGGGTCGGAATCGGGATCGTCGGGTATATGAAGCAACTTTTCAAGATCGCCACCATTCCGGCGAGGCTTAAATCGATCGCGCGAACACGATGGAGTCAGGTCGCGCCGGAGTACCCGGATCGTCGCTATTGTTCTTGTTCCAAGAGCTCAAGGAGGTTTTAAATTTTACTGTTTCGAAGTACCCGTAATAGCTGTAGTTAGACGCGAGACTCAGAGGGAGGAAAGTGGAATAAAATCGTGATCGAGAGTAATCGCTTGCGACGTCAGGACGTTTGTTCCCTTCCGATATGTTCGGGCGTCGATGAACGCGTATTTTCGTTTGAGCGAGTATTTTCTAGAGGCGCATGGATGTACACTTTATACTTTGGATCACGCGAGCTGCTCCTCCCCTAACCCGGCTCGATGTTTCTAGTGATCTTCGACCAAGCGAAACAAGCTGCTGATCGTTTAAGGGCACGTGGATGTATGAACATTTTACATTAGAATGTATTTTCGCCGCGACGAGAGGTCGGGATGATGATGATGATGATGATGATGACGAGAATGGTGCACGAATGCGATATCGTCACGGCGCCGAGTCTCGTCTCTCGAGATTAAAATTCGAGAAAGAGTCCCGAGACCCGGGCTCCCGATGGAATTGAGTTTACTTCTAGGAACAGTTCTTTAGGAATACCATTATCCCCGTTTAACGTTGATCTCCGTTTTCAATTCGATTCGTTTCTGTCAGAGACGAATCGACGAACGCCACGTGTACTCCGTGCAAAAAATAGGCGAATTAAAAGATACAAATTTTGATTTCTCAATACTTTGGGTTTCTTATTTTCAGTCTTAGCGATTAGCTTCGAGATCTTTGAAATTTATTGTAAAATCTCTCAGTTTTCTAGAATATTTTATATTAAACTATTTTAATCATTTGAGTTATTTTTCATAAAGAGCACTTAATGAATGGATAGTTAACAAAGAAACATGAAACTTCTTCGACTAACGTATATTAGAGATAATATTCGCCTTAATGTTCTACATTTGATATTTAATTGTTAAATACCAATATATCAGGAAGAGAGACTAAAGAGTATAATAGAATGCAAAATATTTTCAAGTCTAACATCGAAAATCGAATGAAAATTTGCAAAAGTAGATTTTTCTAAATTATACCAATTCGCCTATTTTTTACAATGATCTAATACCTTCTTTTATGAGGATCGTCACCTGTTAACCCTTTATGGCACTTTAATGGGATATTTATTATTATATATACCCTTCACGAGTGTATGAACGCGATTATAACCTGGCGTAACAATTTTCCATCGATTCATCATAATTTACAAGCAAGTAAAATCTTGTTTCTATACAGACAGGCGAACCGTAAATTGCAATTCGCTAAAATACATAATTCGAGTCATAGAGGGTTAAAAAAAAAAGAAAAGAAGAGAACAAAAGCGCGACAGGCACGTCGGCGGATGATCGTTCTTATTGCTCTCATTATTAATTGCTATCCTTACTCTTGTTCTGATGATTACCGGTATCTAGCATGATAATTACAACTCGTGATTACGATTCGTACGTATATATGGATTCTAGATGAGATAACAAGTGCCTAAGTATCTATAACTTCTTTCGGACCAGAGAAAGACTTTTATCAACTTATAGACAAAGTAAAATGACTATTATTATTGCGAATTATTATTGCGCGAGGAGAGAGAGATAGCTGCGAGTCAAATGCGTGTTGTACACTAATGGCGACATGTTGTGACGATATAGATATTATTATTCGTATTTGTAATTGTGTACATAACACCGTTGCGCGTATATATTTCCGCTGAGATGCGTGAGGATGAATGGCCGATAAATTAGCGCTGCGAGAGATATTTGAGATATATATATATATATATATATATATATATATATATATCTAGATGGCAATCTACACAAATGAGGGTAAGGGCAGGGGTACGGGAAGACGAGATTGGGGTACTTGATAGATTAGGACGTGCGTGGATATGTCCTTCCCTTCACGTGGGTGGGACTGAGGCGCACGACACGATATATGTGATTTTTATTATGTGAGAGTATTCGGGTGTGGCGACGGTCAGGCACGCGAAGATTTGCATCGCGGATTCACGGATCGTCGAATCTCTCTCTCTCGACCCACGATTACATCCACTCAAGTGCATGCTCAATGGGGAGCCTTATGAAGAGCCACTTTATAGATACTCCTGGCAGTCTGATCTTCGGAGGACTCGTGTCGCTCTGCGAGAGATTTCGCGGTAGCTTCCGGCATCAATCACGACGAATCAATGAAAAACTTTACTTGTCCGAAGTCGGTAATGTTCTCCGTTGCCAACATTGTACCGTAAGAAATAAATAATAGCGTTTAAAATTTGTCAATTCCTTGGACGTTTTACAATGTTGCGCGAAGGTCTGATCGATGTTACATCGATCGAAATCGAGATCATGACTCTGACTTGGAATTAGTCGGTTTACGCACAATTGTACGTGACATTGTAACAATTGAAATTCAGGTTGAAAGCACAAAGGAGTGGGCTTCGGAGTAGTAAATCGCTCGGAAACGGCATGGGTCCTCGTTGACGCACAAAGAGTTCATTCGCAAAGAACGCAGCCGATAGAGAGCCGCAGCCGCAACCGCAGCCGCAAACACAATGCAATCTCAGATTTTTAAATCCGATCGCAATAGAAGTAGAAGTCGCGTTATCGATGTGTGTCATTTGAGTGACTTACGGGGTACGCAGAAACGTGAGATTGGAGAACCGCTGGTGCATAGACACTGACAACTAACTACGTAAATGTTAAAACCTATAGTCGTTGACAAATTTTTAAGCTCTCGTAAATTTTATAAGTACTCGTCAATCGGCGTGGTTCTGGAGATTTGTCGCGTGAAGCTTCGATTTTTCCCGTATTTGTACATACAATGTCGAAAAAACCCAATGTAAAAAAAAAAGAGGAAAGAGAGAAACGCAACGGAAAAGAGCGCTTAGTACCAATTAGAGTCTAATAATGAAATTAGAGAGACCTCGGGCAGACGTCGGGTGATTGACAAATCGTTTTTACCACTTTACCGCTAGTTTGGGATACATTTTCAGAACTACGTTCCTCGACAGCCGCTTTTGGCTCGTCCACGACCAAAAATGCGAAATATATGCTCTCTCTCTCACGCACCCTGTCTTCGCGAATTATCATTACATCGCTGCATTGATCTTACCGTCTCTTTTTCGTATGCGTGTTGCGCTTGTTGCGAAAAGATTCATCCCTCTTTCCTTCGAACCGCCATTTGTTGATTTCTCTCGTTAATATAATCGTTAATTGTGCTGCATTATCTCATGTTTGCTGCTTTCATAGATTAATCTCGCTCGAGTTTTCTTTCACCCCTCTTTCGCATTTATTCGATTTATCTTAAGTGGCAAACCTCGAAACAAAAGAGCGTTATCGCACGCAATGCATCTAGTGTACGTACACTATACACGTACGCTATATGCCAAATTAGAAGAATCGAATGATACTGGGCAGTAAGTGCAAATCACAGAGAACTACGGGTCCGCAACACGACCAAGTAACGGCAGAATTTTTTACGCTCTGTAAAATAATAATAGGTCGCCGTTTGTTCTCCGCGTTCTCCTCGCCGCACGCGAGGAGCGAAGGGATTACAAAGGAAACAAAAAATAGAAAAAGTAAATGGAGCGCCACGGTCCAGAACCACTAATATTTAAAAATCCGAAGTCTGTTTATATATATCTTATGATGTCTGAATAAAAATTGTCATAGCAATTAAAACCCCCCTTCAATCGATCTTTTTCACTTGTGATTCACGCTCGACACACACGCACACACACATCCGACACGTACACACTTCGCTAGGAGAGATGCTGACAAAAATTTCCAGGACAAAAGCAACCCGTTATTGGATTCCACCAGATATAATCATTGAAGAGTATTAAATCGTAAAAATGATCTGAGGTATATACTTTTTATAGTGCTTGCGCGAAATAGCGTATGTCATTTCTTTACACCCAAGAGTTCTTTTCTTGATGTCTTTTCGATAAAAATCTTTCTATTAATAGTTATCATTTTATGTCATTTAAATTTGGGAACAAGGTTTATATCAAAATGTAAATTGCACGCTAAGCTTCATGGTAAATTTCAGCGAAATATTGAATTGACTATTTTGTATTTTATATATTGAGGGAATCCTCCCGAGTAATCTGCAAAAGATTTTAACTATTGTTCGTTGTTAATTAAAAAGTTAACAAAAAGAGTGTAATGATTTTGCATGAATTTTCAGTTGTCCACATAAAAGAAAGAGTTACGGGTTGATTAAATTTTACGGAAAGGGGTGCAGGGGGAAGGCATCACTCTTCCTCCATCTATTGGGTCGTCCGGAAAGTTCGTGCCGATTTTGAAGGAAAATTCAAAGGCAACATTTTTTTATGTCGATAAATATTTATTGACTTATGTATGCACCGTTTTGTTTCACAACCTTTGTCCATCTTTCACGCAACTGGAAGATTTCATTCTCCCAGAACTTCTTAGGTTTCTCGGCGAAAAACTCCTCAAGGTGGTTTTTTATGTCGATCAAAGAGTTGAAGTTCTTGCCGCTAAGAGAATTTTGCACAGACCTAAATAAGTGAAAGTCTGAAGGTGCAATGTCTGGTGAATACGGTGGGTGAGGTAGCACATCCCAGCCAAACTCCAACAATTTTTGTCGGGTAGTCAAAGAAACATGAGGTCTGGCATTGTCCTGATGGAACACGACGCCCTTCCTATTAGCTAATTCTGGACGTTTTTCCTGAATCGCTGTCTTTAATTCGTCCAGTTGCGAGCAGTACTTATCTGCATTTATCGTTTGGTTGTGTGGTAGGAGCTCATAATATAGGATTCCTTTCCAATCCCACCAGACACAGAGCATGACTTTTTTTGGATGAAGGCCGGCTTTCGGAGTGGTTCATTTCGCTTACCCCAGGATCTTTTTCGTTCTACATTGTTGTAAATGATCCATTTTTCGTCACCCGTCACTAATTGCTTCAAAAATGGTACGTTTTCGTTGCGCTTGTACAGCGAGTCGCAGATGGAAATGCGATCTATTAAATTTTTTTCGGCCAAATTATGCGGAACCCATACATCATAGCGACTTACGTAACCAAGCTTCACTACATGATCGTGGACAGTGGTTTTCGATATTTTCAGTATCTCTGCTAATTCACGTGTCGTGTAACGCGGGTTATTCTCGATCAGTGTCTTGATTTGGTCATCATCAGTAGTAGAGGGTCTGCCCGAGCGTTCTTGGTCTTTAAGGTTAAAATCACCAGCTCTAAACTTAGCGAACCACTTACGTACGGTTCTTTCAGCTAAAGCGCCTTCTCCGTAAACAGAACATATCGAATTTGTTGCTTGTGAGGCATTTTTGCCTTTCCGGTAATAGAAAAGCATCAAGTGTCTAAAATGTTCTTTGTTTTCTTCCATCTTCAAAAGAGTACAAAACTGACACGAATCAATTTATCTGAAACAACTTTTTTCCTAAAGATGCGTTGAAATGTCACCTTTAAGCATATGTATATAAATCGTATGTTTTCAATAACATTGATATATTCAGACATGTTCCAACGCCATCTATTAAAAATCGGCACGAACTTTCCGGACGACCCAATACTTATTCCCCAAAGTGAAATTTGTATATCGACGATGATCCCCGGCTCAACTTCTACGCTGATGAGGGGTGGTGGTAGCGGTCCTATAACTTTCGCCGGTTGGAGCGTGGACTGGTTGATCTCTTTGTCTAGCCAGGTTCGTCTCGGTAGCGGAGGTGGTGTTGCCAAGAGCCACTCTTGTTTGCGCCGGTTAATAGCCTAGTTTACACCGATTGTTGGATACGCGTATCATAGTACATTTGAGCTAATCAGCCAATGACTAAACGGATGCACTATTTACTAGTTATTTACTATTTAATACGCGTATTAAACAATCGGTGTAAAATACGCTAATACGGCGTCGGATAATTATGCCCACTTTCGGCACACAGGACGGGGCTCTGGTGCTGGTGGTGCGGCCGTATTCGTGGTCGCAGTCTTTTCCGCCCGACAGAGCCGTATCCAGTCGGCATCAATGGTCAATGGGTGCCGCCGGATCGTACTTCTCATCAAGTATCACGTTAATTTTCTTCAGGATTTCATCTGCCATCCTGCTCCCATATTTAATATACTAATTTTATTTACAAAATATATTTAGAATGATTTATTTTCTATTATTACTATTGCGTGGTTATGTTGAATAACACAAAGCAATTTCGGTTAAACGAAACGCAGTCTTTTATTGATTGCACACACAAAACAGAGCGAAAAAAAATAAAATGAGACAATGTCCGATAATGAATAATACTTGTAACTCAAGTATTAGCAAAGTTCATTCTAATAAGTAAGAGTCAAAATTAGATGTAGAGTAAACATTACTTTGTCTTGCAAAGTACATGCGTGGATACAGTGTGGATACTTTCCCAGTTTAAACTTTCTTACTTTAATATTATTAATTTTTTATACTGGGAAAGTATATGCTTGGGTGGAAGAGCACGAGGAGACGGCTTTCGCCCATCACCTAGTACTCTTCCACATAAAAAAAAAAACTTCGGGGTGACCAAAAGTACTGCGTGGAAGTTACAATGTAGAACTTTGCTTTGCATGGAACCTCGCTTCATATACTCTCAGCATATGCTTTCTAAATTTATTAAATATCGCACGTATGCGCAAAGTAAGCATGGTAGCATCGTAGCGTCGTAGCGTCTTATCATCGGTTGTAAATTGGTGTCCAATCGTGTAGTGTCTAATAATATTACGTGTCCAATCGTGCGGTATCCAATCATTACGTATCGAAACGGGATACGCCCCGCTGGACGTAACAATCTATATCATCTCTTTTTCTGGGAACAGCGATATCTTTCACCGTGACCCCGAAGCATCTGCCCACATGCGCCCGAACTTATCGCGACGCGGCACGTTATCCGTTAATTTATTAATTATTTCTAGATTACTTATTATTTCCTTTGGAAGCGAGGAACCGTAGAGTCCGCTGGACGTAACATTTAGTTGATATAGGATATGCTGATATATATGTATACGGGAATTTTTAGAGGAATTTCTGATACATTTGCACGTAAAATAATATCATATTATATCGTAAATCTTTCTTATTATTTCTTTATACAGGGTGTCTCGCGTAAGTTGTCCAATCGCTCAGCTGCAGGTAGATCTCGTTAAGTTGAACGAAAAAGTCTTATACCATTTTGCATTTTGCACGCAAAATTTTGAGATATTAATGAAAGAAGCTGAGCGAATCGTTACGCGCGATACGGCGCGAGGCGGGTAGGCGGGAATAGTAGGCTAGCCGCGCGCGCGACGCGGTGGCTGCGAGTATCGGGTTACAGCGGCAGGCGGAACGACGCGTGGACAATAATTTCTCGGCGTCTCATTCACGCGCACGTGTTGACAGCCTCGTTCGCGCGCCGAGAATGTGTTGTCACACATTTCTTTTTTATACAGTTTTCAAGTTTTATTAATTTATTAATATTATTATTATTACTATTACTATTAATTATATTAATTTATTACTGTTATTAATTAATATGGTTAATAATATTAATTGATATTATTACTCAGTATTTTCGTGCTATCTTTTCCACACCACCTGGCGGTAGATAGCATGGCGCGTTTTTTTTAAGTGGTTTCCCCAATAGGCCTAATCCACTCTAATTACTTAATGTAATAATTGTTCGAAGTGCCGTCCTCCCTCTTGTACACAGATTTCGGCTCTTCGACCAATATTGCGCGTCGCACGGTACGCCATGTCCGGCGTGATGGTATCGA
This sequence comes from Ooceraea biroi, assembly GCF_003672135.1. Classification (NCBI taxonomy): domain Eukaryota; kingdom Metazoa; phylum Arthropoda; class Insecta; order Hymenoptera; family Formicidae; genus Ooceraea; species Ooceraea biroi. The sequence goes on along the minus strand of NC_039517.1, from coordinate 10,489,794 downwards.
AGGCCGCAACAATAGCTTCACGGACTTCTTGTTCTGCACCATCACGCCGGTGCTCTATCGCATTTTTAATATACCCCCATACGAAATAATCTAATACATTTAAATCAGGCGACCGTGCCGGCCAGATGATTGGGCCACCTCGACCCATCCACCTGTCCGGAAAACGCGCGTCTAAAATATCTCGCACTTGCCTGCTGTAATGTGCAGGAGCTCTATCGTGTTGATAAATCAACTTCTGCCGTATGTCGAGGGGAACATCTTCAAGGAGCAATGGAAGTTCATTCTGAATAAAAGCCACGTACAGTGGTCCGTTTAGCCGCGGCGGAAGAAAAGTTGAAATAAAAGCTGAAATAAAAGATGTACTCACCACTCGATTTCCAATTACGCCAGCCCAAACATTTATGCTCCAACGATATTAGAATGCGCCTTCTCGAACGGCGTGCGGATTTTCATCTTGCCATTGCAAGAAGTTGCGTGAATTAAACACGCCGTTCGGTGTGAAGGTGGCCTCGTCCGTCCACAGGATGCAGTCGGGGAAGGAAATATTCCGCCGACACTGCGCGAGGAACCCTATACGTATTTCACTGATAATTAAGACGAATAGGCGATAAATACACTGCAAATGTCAAATAAAAATAATAGAAATACCTTCACAAAAAAAGACGCGCGATTGTAAATCGCCGGGAAGAAGCTGCTGCACCCGTTGGTAATGATACGGATGCAGTCTGTTCCTCCGTAATGTGCGATGTATTACATCCTTGGATATGCCGAGTGTATTTGCTGCTCGACGCACACTGTATCCGGGATTTCTCTCAAATTCCCGTAGAATCCGTTCCTCGTCGCGGACGTGCAGATGCACTGCTCTTCCGGGTCGTACATTTGAAAGGAGAGACCCCGTTTCTCGCAATCTTTGGACGTTTCGTAAGATTGTTCTTCGCGACGGATGTTGACGTTCGGGGAATCTTTCCGCGTATAAGCGTTCCGCGGCCAATGCATTTTCGCCCGCCATTCCATACGTGATAATCATATCCGTATATTCACTTGCGGTAAATTGGGCCATAATGCAATAAAAGCTCGATTTGCCTCGTGCGGAACCAAATCGTGCACTGCAGCGTAAGCGTCGAAGACGAGCATTTCGACAATAAACAATTGACGCTCGCAAACTGCCAGTGCCGGAAGAAAGACATTCTGTACCTTTGACTTAATTTTATAACTATAAAAAATTCTCTATAAAAACATCTTTAGAAACGTGGTGACGCATTATTGCATTAGATCTTACGTGGTTTGAATCGACAGATCCTGTTTCGCATAATCTTTGGACATTTTTCGATGTTTTTATAGAGAATTTTTTATAGTTATAAAATTAAGTCAAAGGTACAGAATGTCTTTCTTCCGGCACTGGCAGTTTGCGAGCGTCAATTGTTTATTGTCGAAATGCTCGTCTTCGACGCTTACGCTGCAGTGCACGATTTGGTTCCGCACGAGGCAAATCGAGCTTTTATTGCATTATGGCCCAATTTACCGCAAGTGAATATACGGATATGATTATCACGTATGGAATGGCGGGCGAAAATGCATTGGCCGCGGAACGCTTATACGCGGAAAGATTCCCCGAACGTCAACATCCGTCGCGAAGAACAATCTTACGAAACGTCCAAAGATTGCGAGAAACGGGGTCTCTCCTTTCAAATGTACGACCCGGAAGAGCAGTGCATCTGCACGTCCGCGACGAGGAACGGATTCTACGGGAATTTGAGAGAAATCCCGGATACAGTGTGCGTCGAGCAGCAAATACACTCGGCATATCCAAGGATGTAATACATCGCACATTACGGAGGAACAGACTGCATCCGTATCATTACCAACGGGTGCAGCAGCTTCTTCCCGGCGATTTACAATCGCGCGTCTTTTTTTGTGAAGGTATTTCTATTATTTTTATTTGACATTTGCAGTGTATTTATCGCCTATTCGTCTTAATTATCAGTGAAATACGTATAGGGTTCCTCGCGCAGTGTCGGCGGAATATTTCCTTCCCCGACTGCATCCTGTGGACGGACGAGGCCACCTTCACACCGAACGGCGTGTTTAATTCACGCAACTTCTTGCAATGGCAAGATGAAAATCCGCACGCCGTTCGAGAAGGCGCATTCTAATATCGTTGGAGCATAAATGTTTGGGCTGGCGTAATTGGAAATCGAGTGGTGAGTACATCTTTTATTTCAGCTTTTATTTCAACTTTTCTTCCGCCGCGGCTAAACGGACCACTGTACGTGGCTTTTATTCAGAATGAACTTCCATTGCTCCTTGAAGATGTTCCCCTCGACATACGGCAGAAGTTGATTTATCAACACGATAGAGCTCCTGCACATTACAGCAGGCAAGTGCGAGATATTTTAGACGCGCGTTTTCCGGACAGGTGGATGGGTCGAGGTGGCCCAATCATCTGGCCGGCACGGTCGCCTGATTTAAATGTATTAGATTATTTCGTATGGGGGTATATTAAAAATGCGATAGAGCACCGGCGTGATGGTGCAGAACAAGAAGTCCGTGAAGCTATTGTTGCGGCCTTCGATACCATCACGCCGGACATGGCGTACCGTGCGACGCGCAATATTGGTCGAAGAGCCGAAATCTGTGTACAAGAGGGAGGACGGCACTTCGAACAATTATTACATTAAGTAATTAGAGTGGATTAGGCCTATTGGGGAAACCACTTAAAAAAAACGCGCCATGCTATCTACCGCCAGGTGGTGTGGAAAAGATAGCACGAAAATACTGAGTAATAATATCAATTAATATTATTAACCATATTAATTAATAACAGTAATAAATTAATATAATTAATAGTAATAGTAATAATAATAATATTAATAAATTAATAAAACTTGAAAACTGTATAAAAAAGAAATGTGTGACAACACATTCTCGGCGCGCGAACGAGGCTGTCAACACGTGCGCGTGAATGAGACGCCGAGAAATTATTGTCCACGCGTCGTTCCGCCTGCCGCTGTAACCCGATACTCGCAGCCACCGCGTCGCGCGCGCGGCTAGCCTACTATTCCCGCCTACCCGCCTCGCGCCGTATCGCGCGTAACGATTCGCTCAGCTTCTTTCATTAATATCTCAAAATTTTGCGTGCAAAATGCAAAATGGTATAAGACTTTTTCGTTCAACTTAACGAGATCTACCTGCAGCTGAGCGATTGGACAACTTACGCGAGACACCCTGTATATACTAAGTTTGATTATTTTGTAACTTTAAGAGAAGGTTCACATAAATAAGAAAATAAAAAACTACAGATTATCTATTGCAAATGGAATATGTGAAGTGGTTTTTGACATTATTTCACATTAAGAAAAAGGAAGAATTCTTTGTCTTGAGTTTTAATATTTGTGCGTTCAATATTATGTCAGTACAATATTTACGATATTACGTGACATTGGAAATGTCTTTTCCTTAGCTATGTAAGAAGTAGACTACATATAACAAATACAATATATAACTATACCTTGTATACGAATAATAATACCGAATAATAATATCTATAATTTTAAAAAGAATGCTTGTTGAAGAATATTATTCGAGAAATAATAATTATATTGCTTAATAGCTACATTTTGTTCTTCAAACTGAGATTACGTTAATTTATATGTACTATCTCCTTATATTTTTACACGATTAAATTAAATGCATTTTTTATATTGAGTTACCTGCATATTGAAGATTTAAGGCTTAGATAACTACTAAGATACTGCAATAGTTTGTGGTTAGTAAACAATCCTCAAAAATTCTAAATACACTACAGCGTTGTCATCATGACTAAATCTCACCATGACGAAAGGAATACTGACGCTTGAGAGCAAACAAGACGGAGTGCTCTAAACATAACATAGAGGCATCTATTACGAATAAATGTATACATTTCGTATTATGTATATTTCGTTAGTTTCACGTCGTATTATAAGATGGCGCATTTGCATCGAGTGTGATTTCTATTAACACAAAGTACTATTCTTATATCCTTATCGATAATATCAATCGTTATGAAATGTTGCATTTAATGCCAACTCGTCCCTGCATGAGAATATTTATCAAGCTTCAAACAGAAGTTTGTTGCGATCTGTATACGCCTATTTTGCATTAAGTACGTTTACACAGAAACGTTAATATGGTATTTTGGTTTAATACTACACGCGCCAAAATATAGCATCTCCAAATGAAATAAGGGATCAAAACTTAGCGCAACTATTTCCAGAAAAAAAGGAGAATAACTTAAAACAGCACCGCCAAGCCTTTTATTCCTTATTTCATTTGGAGATGCTGTATTTTGGCGCGTGAACGGTCTTTGGATATCAATACTTTTGTTGTTGTATCTCATATTTCCTCGACTTTTGTGATTCGACCAAGCAGCGCGTGAACTTGACATCTTTTTTTCCCTTTTCATGGAAAAGGTAAGTTTTGTAAGGATTTCCTATACTGGGAAGGGAGAGCAGTATACAGAGATTATAATAAAGTACATGATTATGTATAGTAATATTTATTTGAAAGTGGAAAATTTAAAAGACCTAGAAATAGAAAATTTAGAAAAACTATTGAAAATATATGAATTATTCAAAATGCAACAAACATAAACTAACTTAATAAAAATAAAATTCATATTGTTATCTAATGTCGTACAGATACATAACTTCAATTTTTTGCCATACAGACACATAATAGTAACATATAATTAGCTAATGAGGAAGAATAATAGCAATAATTAAAGCGAAGATTACAATAGAATACAAGACAAGTAATAATAATCTTTTCAATATGGAATAATAATAATGACATATTAATAATCATAATGTTAATCAGAAATAAGTTAAAAAAGATTAACAAACGTAATTGTGAATTATAATTATATGCATAAACATTACAAACGATTAGATATAAAAGGTAATTGATATGTGCAAATTGTAATAAAAATGAAATATTGTAATAAGAGCATAAATAAAAAATTATAAATAATTAAACAAGTATAAATAAAAGTCTCTATGACGTACATGTATGTATAGTATATGATGTGTATATATGTAACACAGTTTTATGTATGTATAATAATAAAATACGAACTATAGTTAGTACTTTGCAATTATTTATTACTCACATTATCGCGAATGAAATTTGTCTGCTCGAGCGGAATATTACTTTTAATAAAGCCACACAAGTGCACATGTGTCTTTATTTTTTGCAGACTGAATCCTAATTCAGTTTTGTTTATTTTTCCATCAATTCTACTAATTTGTTTTTCCCATTGTTGATATTGTACAAGCGTGTCTTTTCAGCAAACCCTATCTTTGACACATCCTCGGCTTTCATTCTCCATGAAATGCCTTCTACAAATATCTTCAACTAAAACAGATTTAAAAATTATATAACAAAGTTCACATGTGCGTTTTTACATTTTAGAGATTGAATTCTAATGTAAGTTTGATTATTTCCTTGTGTATTAACAATAAGAACACATATCATATTTGTGTTTACACAAATTTAGTTAAATCCTAAATCATATTTTGTTAATTTTAAAGCTGTTTTATAAACATGTTTTCCTAATACGTTCGATATTGTGTAAGCGACTTCTTATAATGTATAGTCATATATATACAGGGCGGACGAGCCACACTCATACGTTATTATCAATCGTTAATAACTCGGTTAATACTGTGAAAATTGCAAAATGGTACACGACTTTTCGACTTAGCTAAGTTCAAACTATACGCCATTAACGGGGAGTTCCGGAATTATGAGACACCCTGTATAACATTCATAGTATTCACACAATTGTGCATTCGCCATTAACTTATGTTGTACAATCTTACTTACCTAAAACAGATATTAATATACATATCAATAAGATTAACAATAATAAGAAGTAAGTAATAGAAAACAAACATTAAAATTATCAAAATTACCTTGTACATTTCATAATCGGACTGCAAATGATTAATAATGATACTGAATAGCTTAAGTTTTTCGGGAATTATATAACTGTAACACCAAAATAGATTTATAATTAATAAATACTGCAGTAAGAAATAATTTAATGCATCTGAATAATAAATCTACAAAAATCATTTTATTACTTGTATATATCAAAATGTGTCGGTAACTTGTCTATATAGCGCTTTGCATGACTTGCGACACACTGATAAAGAATGTAGGTACTATTTGGTATATCATTTATTATATTCTGTACCGATCCATTATATAAGTAGTGCACGACTTCATCACAATATCTTTCAGAGCATGAAAGATATTCAAAACTTCTATTAAAAGATATATTCATGCTTGACAAATATTTCACCATAGCGTTCAAAGTCTCTACCTTCGCTCCCATAGAACCTTTGCAATATACCCAGTCCTTCCAATCTGGCGAAACTCTATTATATAAAGAAAAAAATACTGAATCCGCAGGTAAATTTAATTTATATCTTAGTAAACTTGACAAAGACAGATTCTGCGAATCATTAAGATAATTACTACAAGAATACTTGAAGAACAGAATAGAAGACATTTCACGTGAAAAAATTTCAAGGGATTTTACACCGTAGTATTGACATGATGTTGGTTAAAACCTAACAAATTTTTGTAATGAAATCTGATAAAAACGATTAAACAAATTGTGCAATGGTTAAAGCAGATTGGATGTGTAAGTCAATTAGAATTTTTCGATTCATGAAAACATTATTGCTTTTGTCCTGTTTCAACTAGTATTATATGTATATTGCATCTATAATGCAATATAATGTGTATATTGTATATAAATGCAGTTTGCAAGAAATAAATGTAACAGAACTTTTAATAATTAAAATGTTGGTAATAAACAATCTGCTGCAATTTGTATACATGTGTATTTTAATATATAATAATTTTCTGAAAAGATGCAGACAGTTTTGCACTTGAGCAAATACTTTGTCAACTTTTATATGAGATTCCGAAGGGAGATAACAACATAAAATGCGATTACTTGTGCTTGACAGGAATTACCTGCTGCTGTTGGGATTTTTTAGGTGCTCCAGCAATTTGTCAGTGGCATTACGCTGACATTCCAAAACATCGAAAGTACATCCCCACCTTGCAGCCTCTTGTCTGAGACACTTGTTGAGATCTGCCTCATTGGATTCCTCCACGTAGCCTGTTTGAGAAAGCAACCCTCCCAAAATGTATTGCACGTGGCTCTAGAAAAAATGTTTATTTTAATATTACACTTATACTATTATTTATAAAAGTTACTATTTTTTATAAAAAGAAAGGTGATGTATTTGTGTATAAATATACTAATTACCGTTTATTGGATTAATTAAGAAATTATAGCATAATATGATACGGAAATCTTTTTATTCTCTTTAGGTAAATATAAATATTTCAAGTAATTAAGAAATATTTATTATTCTGATACATTTTATCACTTAATACTTACAATCTTAAAATTGTTTTTCTAGTTTTAATATTATTGTATAATATGCGTATAATATTCCGATACATTTGCTACAATACCTGTCATAATGTAAAATCGTACTTCACTTGTAACGACAATAAGTATACAGATGGTTTGAAGCAAAATATTTTTTATTTATTAAATTTATGACTATTTACCTTCAGAGGTTCAATTTCTTGAAATGGTAAGAATTGTGATATATATCTGAGAGCTTGAAACATGGGATACCATGCTACATAGTCTGTCTCTTGGTGTAAGTACTGGGTGATTTCCTTGAACATTTCGTACTTAAGCCGATTTGCCACCCAAAAATGATACGCATCGTCGATGAGTTGAGCACGATTAAGAATATGTATGTTTTTATATTCTTCGGAGTTCAGATAATTCGTGATTAGTTTCCAATTTATGTGATCGTATATTACGCGATAGTATCCTGTTGTATAACAAACAAATTAATTCGTTGTTTCAAGTGAACATAAAGGTTGCAACATTTCTTTTTCTAATGCACAAAGAATTTAAATTTTGTAAGCTTTAGAAGCTTTGAAGATGTAAAAAAATGTAAGAATTATGAAATTCATGACGTCTGAGATTATATTGTTTTTGAAATATGTAAAACTTGAAAAATTTTGTTTTTCCATAATGCATTTTACATTACTTGTAATATGTTTCTTAACATATGTAGTGACCACAAACTACATATATCAGAAAAAAGATTTATTTTGAGTATAATAGGAGTTGTACATAATGATCGAAATATGTAAAATTTACATACTTTACATACACTCGTACAACACATACACAACACACACACACACACACACACACATTTATATGACAAACAGATTTATAAATTACTTATTTTCTACTCACCAATTTGTTGTAAGTTGACTATTATCCAATCAGATTCATTAATATGAACAGTAATATTTTCTTGAAACCGTGGAATCAGCCAGTAATGAGGTTTAGTGTTAAAACAATTTAGTGTGCTCTTTGTAGTAACAGTAATAGGTATGCGTCTCTTATCCGACACTTTATTGTCCAAGATGCTATCTCTATTTAGGTAATAAGGATATTGCCTTATTAATACTGTACTGCTATTAGTACGTATCACTTCCACTATAGGATAACTGCTTTGAGTTATCCATTCGTCCATATCTTTTATCGAATATATGTAATACTTCTCAGATATATTTAAATAAACGTGCATCGCAAACAACAAATTACCGGGTGAGAATGGCCTAAATTAACAAAATTTAAAAATTTAGTATGTTTTATACTAACAAGATGCAGTAATAAACTATAAAAACTATCAAAACTATAAAAAAATAATCTACATGTTTAACACGTTTGCTAATTATAAAAGCACCATTAAAATGTTCGTCTTGTATGAAATTCTATAGTTAGTAGTATATTTTACAAAATTGTTGAGAAACGAAGTAAAATGTTAGAAATATAGAAAATACATACTGGTACTTTCGAGTTTTATTTCGTATATAGCTAATTATTATTATACATTGCCTTACTTACGACATATTTAAATACATTTTAGACAACTGCTTGAATCCCCCAGAGCTAATTACATGTTGTAACATACGCAACATCGCAGGTGCTAGAATAAAAATTGCATACATTTAAATATATATATATGTACATATAATATCTTTAATTACATATACAATTTAAGGAATTTAACAAACACAGTAGTCTTGTGAGCGAAGTACTCGCGCTAGAGAAAAGTGAGCTTTGGGAAATGGGATCGTGGCGAGACTATTTACACGAAGCATTTAGTTCAAGGAAACAATTATCTCTAAAACTGTAGTTTGATTGTTTAGTAGCGGATTAGAGAATACTCTAACTCTTTTGATATTAGATAAGTGTCTTAATTTTTCCTATATGGGCTGTGAAAGATGGTATTTCATTAGAGCAAGTCCAAAATAAATGAATGTCATAATTTAGAAAGTGGAGAACGTTGGTGTCTTATAGCAAAGCACAAAGATTTAGCTTCTTAATGCCAAGAACGTTCTTTATATCAAGAACATTCACTATGCTAAGTAAAGATAGCAACCAAAAACTTTCTAGTAAACCCGTAGTAAACTGTAGTAAACTACAGTTTTGATGCTACTTTGATATCATTGTGACTAGGTCGCTTTCACTGAGTTATCTATATACATATAAGCCAAAAACCACTCACTCACTCACTCATCAACGTGCAGCCCGAACCACTGCACCTATCGACTTGAAATTTTAAGGGTATATTCCTACTATCACGTAGGTGCTCACTAAGGGAGGGTTTTCCGAAATTCCACCCCTAACGGGTGAGAAGGGATAAAATGTGTTTTTATTTAATTCTACACATAAATATCGCGGGCGAAGCCGGGACGGGGGATGCTAGTAATGTATAAAGGACATCTCACGCATTTCTAAGAAAAAGCGCGAAATGCTACACACTAAGGATTATTTGATTTTCTTTCTCGACAGAAAAAGTGAAATCAGAAATTTGCACTAATTAAAACTATTTAAAAGTTGGCACAAAAATTGGCGCTACTAGTTTGAACTGTGAATCGTACAATAGTATAAGAATAGAATGAAGTAATTTAATCCTCTAAATCTTAGAGAAAAGGCAGAGCAAGAAAAGGGAGGAGAAACAAATCAGTAAAAGTATCGTTAACGTGTAATTAATTATCATTATTGTTATTATTGTGAAGAATAGGAAGATACATCGATACATCGATATCAACTCGAAGAATTTTGTATTAATACGTTTTTTGAATTATTTTTTTAATTAGCGCAACTTTTTTACATCGATTTCTTTTATATCGACACTGTGTAAAAACATTAATTTAAATGATCAGGAACGCATATTTTTTATTATTGTTTTTCTATGGAATCTAATTTTTTAATCATAAAATATACGCAAGGAAATTTACATACACGCATACTTTCTAAAGAACGTGTATTTATAATACCATTTTAGATAAAGTTATCTTTACGACCACTAAGATTTAAATATGCAGCAACTATAGATACAGATTTGATTAAAAATTATTATCTTTTAATGTGTAAATATGTTTCTTCCGTTGTAAGAATAAAAACTGTAAATACAATGTGCATGTAATTATAATCAGTTCTGATATTTCATACCTCTTTCACTTGTTTATATTAAAAAATCTACTAGTCTACTATAGTTTTAATCTTACTAAGCCATTTAATCTTACCTTTAAGGTAAAACGAATAAGAGAAAAGTGACTATATTTCAGATGGAGTACTGATAGCAGATGTAAGAGGCTCTATGCAGAAATCTATGTCTAAATGCAAAGCTTCATGTTGAATCTGAACCACAAACAAGTCTAGCAGCCGCCATTCCGGAAAAGCCTAAACATAAAAATTTTAACATTATCCGACATTTCTTTGAATCATAAGCAAAATAAGTGATAATAAAAAGTGTACATAGTAATTGTTTCCTGTAAGGTGATACTAAATGTGACTAAAATAATTTGCAATGCGCTGTTATATAGATTTTCTTCTAAACATTGTAATTTATCCCATATCGTTTATCACTCTGCTTAGATTTAAAATTCCATGATTACTTAAAATTTCAGATAATCTTTATTTTACTCTGAATGGATATAGAGAATATACGACAAGTAACAAATTTGTTTGTACTGTTATATCAATCTCAGTGTATTTCAAACTCATACGTCAGTGTCTATTATCAAATTAAGTAATTACCTGATTGAGAATTTCTGTGCGGGACAGAATAATAAACGCTTCGTTTAACCATTGGTGAGACCACCAGAATGATGGGATTACAGGGTCTAACCAGTGATGCGTTATTCCATGTGCTATAGCACGTGCTATCTCCATTTTGTGCGCAACATTATCTATTTCTGCATCGTATATAAAAAGTTCTTCTCTGCAACATAGTTAGGTAAAACGATTGTCTAAAATATCTGTGCAGCAATAATGCATTGTAATTTAATGATTCAGTAACTTTATTTATCATATAATGTATAATTGCTCAATTGGAAAACACGTATGACACAGTTGATTTTTCTTAATAGACTGCGTTGTTCATTTAAGTAAATAGAAAAGGGAAAAACAAAGAAATATTAAAAAATTGGAAAAACAAACACCGCCTTTAAAACAAAACATATTTTATAAAATAAATAATGTCTTCTAATTATTTCACATGAGACTGTGTTACATATGTTGAAACATTTTGAAGAGATAGATATATTAGATTGTGTCAATATATTTGGTTGTGTCAACAGTTCCTTTAGTTCTTGCATTACAATATAAACTTGTTATATCTGAATATATGCAATGACCAGTGATGGATAAGATATATTTAAAATTTATCTCGCTAGAGTATAGACATCTATGGATACGATATGTGCGCAAATCTATTATTGTGCCCTACCAACGACAGTAAGGCCATAGTCAGATAAAAAAGAAACATAAGATTTTGCACTACAGACAAAAATTATGTGAAAATGTATCTAAAAATGTATCTGAAAATGTATTTGACAAAGCAGTTCAGAAATTATGTTTTGTATCTAGATACAGATACAGATATTTCAATTCGAATGTATCTCAGATACAGGCTTAGATACACAAAATATACCTAGATACTGTATCTAGATACTACCCAACACTGGCAATGACACACAAATTTAAAATCTACATAAAAATTAAAAATGTACATTTTTTAAATTTCAAATAGCTAGATAGAAATGGCTTCTCTGTAGTAATGAATATAACTTAGATACTTAGAAAATCTTAGTAAAAAATAATAACAATTAAAAATTGCATTACTTATAAATTATAAGGCCCGGTTTTCCGATAACATCATGTTCGATACCCGGAATTACAATTTCTTTTAATTGAAATATATTGACATCAACTTTCCAATCGAAAAAATCGCATTGTTCATTAAAGATGTAATCCATGATATCAGTTGCAAATTGTATAAGTATGTATTGGGAGTGAAATCTGCTCCATTGATTGACAATATCACATTTATTAGAATTTCCCATTGCATCAGTAATAGCAATTGCAACGTCACGAGTAGATATCATGGAAGTGATGTTAAAGGATGTCCACAGGTAGTTTTCTTTAATCGCATCTGTTATAACGTTTGTTGTCGGTACATTTGATAAGACTTTGTATGTTTTATGGTGATTTATGTTAATCTCAAAGGTTGCTTTTAAAGCCGGTTCGTCCCAACAAGGAAACACTCGACGGGCTTCAATTGACTGGAATGCTGTTGCCAGTAGCTTTCTACGAGTTTCAGGTTTCCTATTTTACCATAAAATTGTCACATTAGGAACATAACTGCAGAGCTTTTTAGTTATTGATGAGCTATGTTTAGTCATATTTATTATGATTAGTTTTCATTGCTGCATTATTATTACAATATGTTTCATGCTGTTATGAAGTATTTTGAAGGTGCTATCACACACGCGCGCGCACGCACACACACACACACACACACACACACACCTACATTTTTAACATTTACTCACGTTTTATTCATTTCTTTGACCAAAAATTCTTTAAAAATAAAGCCAGGTTTCTTTCCAAGGGACTGTTTGACAGTATATTTTATATCCAGAGTATAAAACCCAGGTCGTATCTTATTATAAAATTGCAATTTTAGAATATGCATTGATGAATTGTATATGTGTCCTATAGGTTTAAATTCTCTACCATCCTTCCTAACCAATCTAGTCTGCTCTTTATATATGTGTAGATCCAAGGAATGTAAGCGTATGTGATATGTTGCGTTAGAAATCTCGATATCGATAGCACATTCACCAATATCCAACTGTTCTAAATGGGCTGGTAATGACATACTTATGTTATAATGTCGCGGTATTATGTTTTCTGGTAATCGATAACTAGCTGCATCAACATTCAGCTTGTCGTTAAATATTTGTGCTCCCACAATGGTGAATATTGTACTACTTAAAGACAGTTGCAAAAATAGGATGCTTATTTTTGTCTGAAATATCTGAAAAACCAATTTATTCTTAGAAAACATAAAATATAAACAAAATATAGTAAATATCTTTCTCATACGAAACTTCTTTATTCTTTTTTCTCTTCTTTTTCTCATTCTTTATATGTACCTATTAGATAATACACATTATCAAGGTCATGACCTTAAATTACTGCCTGTAGGACAATGTTAGCCGTAATTATTTAGACAAACGTTGCAAACGATAAAATGTTTAAGCATTGCATCCTGCAGCAACTTTATATGAATAAATCGTTTTCTTCTATTCCTTATTTTCTGTCAATGTTATTATTAGTTTATTTTCATTTATTTCTCCTATTCTCTAATTGTAAATACTTTTTCCTGTTGAAACATTCTTTTGAATCAGTAGAAATTTATCGCTGCTTAAAACTGAATTGATCTATATTGACAAATATCTTATACTAATGGAGGTATTACGCAAATTGGCATCAGATCTGCGCAAGATCTAATTTTAAAAGCGACATGCTACCCAAAATTTTTCATGTTTTGGAAAACTTTCACCTTTAATACATCACAGAATCGTTAATTTACAAGGGACAACATGTCACAACTGTCTGAACCCGATTTGATTCTCCTTAAAATATGTTATTAAGTATAAAAATCTAAGAAATACGTTTTTTTATGCGTGCCTAATCTCTATTTTAATGGGTAAAACACCCCCTGAAAGGTAATTCGGCATATTTACTTTTTAGAGAATATCTTCGAAACTGAGAGATACAAAGAAATGTTTTAGATAAATTAAGTTTAATGAGAAATAACGTTCTTGAAAATGAGATAATTAAATTTTGCAATAATTTAATATTGCATCCTCCCCCCCCCTCCACCACTATCACTTATTTTTGCTAAATTAAACATTTTTGTTGGGACAAAAATTTTACGCCAAATTCAATCACGTATAAGTTGATTTCCGAAATGTCATTTTTGGAAAATAAGTAAACAACTCACTGCCGCACTATAAGTGTGCAGCGTCTGTGTCTCGTTTATGCAATGTATGTTATACTAATCTGGTCTGCATCATATCGTATATCAATTTAATATTTCCTTCTTTTAATTTTTACCACATGAAATCTGAAGAAGTTGATAGTTGTACGAGTCATAAAGACGTATGTAGTAAATAGAATTTACGTTGTTGTTCTTTTAATCGTCCTGCAATCGGTGTTGCTTATCTTACGGGGTAATGCGATAATGCTTATTTTTTTACTTACGAAAATTATGTAATCAAAGCACTAAACGTACATATGTAAAATGAAATTCGTAAGTCAGATTTCATGTGATAAAAATTAAGAGAAGAAATATTAAAATAATATACGATATGATGCAGAATAGATTAAAATAATATACCTTGCATAAACAGGACACAGACGCTGCGCACACTTATAGTGAGGCAGTGAGTTGTTTGCGGCTTATTTTCCAAAAATGGCATTTCGGAAATCAACTTTGTTAGACATGATTGAATTTGGCGTAAAATTTTCTTTACTTTCTGTCCTAACAAAAATGTTTACTTTAGCAAAAATAAGTGATAGCAGTGGGGATATTTTGCAAAATATTAAATTATTGCAATATTTGATCATATCATTTTCAAGAACGTTATTTCCCATTAAATTTTTATCTAAAACATTTCTTTGTATCTCTCACGGTTTCGAAGATATTCTCGAAAAAGCAAATATACCGAATTACCTTTCAGGGGATGTTTTATCCTTTAAAAATGAGATTAAAAATGAGATTTAAAGATAAGATGGGCACGTATAAAAAAATACGTGTCTCTTAGATTTTTATATTTAATAACATATTTCAAGGAGAATCAAATCGGTTTCGGACAGTTGTGACAGGTCCCTTGTTAGTAAAGTGATAGTATTTTATCAATTAGCCTATACATTCACATATCTTTGATTCTTTACTAATTGTAAGTTTTACAAGATTTCTATTCCATTCTTATTATATGACAGTCTATCATTGATAGATTTGTCAAACTCTTTAGATTGTACCATGCTGATCGCTGACATAAAATGTTATTCTACGACTATACACATTTTATTAATCTCAAAAACCTACAAATATAATTTAAATGGGTAATAAATATTAATGTCCTTTAATATGGTTGTATCTCTCGTATATGGTTGTTTCTTTATTGGTAGTGCTTGAAATGCCATCGACTTTATCATACTAAAGGTTACACTAACGATCGTGAACCAAATAATGTGTCAATATCAAAGTCATCCTGAGGTGTCCTTTCGATAAGAAATAGTTTATTTTCTTTGTAGTATTCGAATAATAAAAAGAGAAAAGCAATTACTCTAATATCATTAATACTTTTTAACAAACCTATACTTTAATTATATCCTTGTATGTTGTGACTGATATGTATCAAGGAAATTCATGAAAAATTATAGTTATATATACATTAGGCAAGGAACATTTACAAATGTAAAGTGCAGAAGAATTTATACGATTATGGCTTTAACTGCTTCAAATATTTATAAGTACTTTTGCTTCAGTGACGAAGCTATTATACTAATGCACAGAAATGTATTTACAGGATATATCCAGGGATTTGTAGAAGAATTCTGATACATTTGCACGTAAAATAATATGTAAATCTTTCTTATTATACTTTTATATATACTAAATTTTATTATTTTGTAACTTTAAGAGAAGGTTCACATAAATAAGAAAATAAAAAACTACAGATTATCTATTGCAAATGGAATATGTGAAGTGGTTTTTCACATTATTTCACATTAAGAAAAAAAAGAATTCTCTGTCTTGAGTTTTTATCTGTGCGTTCAATGTTATGTCAGTACAATATTTACGATATTACGTGACATTGGAAATGTCTTTTCCTTAGCTATGTAAGAAGTAGACTACATGTAACAAATAAAATATATAACTACCTTGTATACGAATAATAATACCGAATAATAATATCTATAATTTTAAAAAGAATGCTTGTTGAAGAATATTATTCAGAGAAATAATAATTATATTGCTTAATAGCTTGCTATTGCTTAATAGCTAGCTATTTTGTTTTTCAAACTGATATTACATTAATTTATATGTACTATCTCCTTATATTTTTACATGATTAAATTATATGCATTTTTTATATTAAGTTACCTGCATATTGAAGATTTAAGGCTTAGATAACTACTAAGAAACTCTGATAGTTGTTAGTGGTTGGCAAACAGTCCTCAAAAATTCTAAATACACTACAGCGTTGTAATCATGACTAAATCTCACCACGACAAAAGGAATACTGACGCTTGAGAGCAAACAAGACGGAGGGCTCTAAACATAACATAACCCAGCAAACATTTTGGTTGTGGGATGTTGCCAAATGAAAAACAAATGTCAGCGGAACTATAATGCCAAAGCCAGAGCCTACTGTGTCCTCAGTTGGTCTCCAATGTGAACCAAATCATACGAACATATTCCACAGTCAAATTGACGACAACATTAGAGCAGATCTGACAATAGAACGGTGAAAATGTTACATATTGACGGAAGTGTGCTAACAGAATTGCAACAAAGTATGTTAACAAAGTATGTTTTCCATTTGCGATCTTCCGGCAAACATAATTTGTTGCCACATTTGCAATTGCAGAAAATGTTATAGGGGAACATATAGAGGCATCTGTTACGAATAAATACATTTCTTCCCTAGTTTCACGTCGTATTATAAGTAGATGTTGCATTTGCATTGTTCTATTGACACAAAGTAATGTTCTGACATCCTTAACAATAATATCAATCGTTATGAAATGTTGTGTTTAATGCAAACTCGTCCTTGCAAGGAAATATTTGTCAAGCTCCAATCGGAAGTTTGTTGCGATCAGTACACACCCATCTTGCACTAAGTATGTTTATACGGAAACGTTAATTTGATTTAATTTGGAATAATAACCGCTGTTCTAACTACTGGTGTTACATGTCGTATAAATTAGTGCTGATGATTTCCCTCGAAGGCTTCGACATTCGAATATTCGAAGCTTCGAAGTTTTTCGAAGTTCGAAGTTAATTTTGAAGATTCGAATTTTCGAAACCTCGTGTTATGAATCAGCGACGCACGACTTTATAATCGAAGCGCGCGTGAATGGGGACGCGCGCGGAGTAAATCGCGCGCTCTTGTTTCTTGCGCCGCGGCTGTGTCAGCTGTCCTCGGGTCAGCTGATTGCGCTCGAACAATAAAGACAAACGTCAATGTTAAATCGATGAAAAAAAATAGACGTTGTAGTAACCTGATCGTCTTTAAAAAAACAGAAGTAATTTCGCCGCGATCGCCGTCAAAAGCGTACGGATCCGTTCTTCGTGACTCAAAATGGTATGATCCAAATCGCGAATCCTACGTTAATTTATCGTCGTTAAACTCTGCCGTGAAATGTGTATTAGTTAAAAGTGTATCGTTGTTGTTAAATATGTTTGAAAAGTGAATCTGAGTCATTCTTTCGGTGTGTTGGTCGCGTGTGCTATTCCGGCGATAAACTATCCGACACCTCGAAAAATATATTCATGCGAATAGGGGAATTCATTCGAGGAATGCTGAAAATAAAGACTAATTAATAAAAACTAATTAATATGTGTTCAAAAAATATGTTAATGCGAATCAGTAACATCAAAGACGATTGTGGCTTCAACTTCACTATAGATGATCCAATCGAAGGATTTTCTAACACAAGTAGTGGTTCTTCCACTGATTGAAATTAACTTCGAAATTCGAAAAACTTCGAAGATTCGAAGTTATCAAAAGTAACAGTCCTAGTATAAATAGTGCTTTACGCCGATGTTATTGATGACAATTGTAATAACGCTACGATAACGGTATAAATCTTGGATGTAAGCGAACATCATCTTTAAAGAGTTATAACTACGGTTGTTACTAAACCGGATTAATGTAGCCGTGTAAATGTACTCATTGTATATGTTACGTCCAGGAGACTCCACGGTTCCTTGCTTTCAAAGGAAATAATACATAGGCCTAGAGGGAAAAATTTATAATCTAACGAACCATTTCCCACGCTGCGACAAGTGCAATTGCGCGGGTGCAGGGGCTATATGGTCTCAGCAAAAGATGTCTCAAAGTGATGAACGAAAACTCTTCCACAAAAAAAAAATAAATAAGAGACTTGGCGCCTGTGCTCAGCCAAAGCACTCAGTAGACAAAATATATCTGGGGTACGCAGAGAAGAAAAAAAATATAAACAAATAACGGAGATCGCTCTAGATCTGGGAATTGGGGCGGCACTTGAAAGGTGTCACCGGTTGACGGCAATAAAAGTCACTCACCGATCTTTAATACCAAGAATCCGGACACACATGGGGACTCGCGAACTAGAAACTCAACATAAAAAAAAATCAGAGTAACGAAACGGACGTTTGGATCGTCATATCTAGGGGGGGGGGGGGTGTCAAAAGGTGGATCATCACAAGTGCCGGACATCAACTCCCGAAAACAGTTACCATAAAGCTGTCCTTCGATATCGTGATAATTAAACAACAACGACGCTGGTTCATGAAAAAACAATTCCCAGAATCAGAATAACCTCTCCCTAAGCCTTTCTAGCCCTATATAAAGGGAACGATCCGCCCCGGAGTTCTCTTCTTCTGGATCCGGCATTCAACATTACGTACGAAAGTCTTGTTTCCGTCCACGGAACACCGTAGTAAATTAAAAAAACGTAGAGTCAGTGCTAGACACCGATCCGAAGAACCTCCGGACGGGTTGGCTCCTTGAACAGAGGCAACGACTCCAAGACCAACATTTGAAGATTCCTCAGCCTCGAAGAAAGTAAGCGAAACCTGCACACTGCTTTTACCTCTCTCTTTCTCTCTCTCTCTCTCTCTCTCTCTCTCTCTCCCCTTTCTTTTGCATCTTCACCGACTCATATCTTCATTTCTACAATAGTGTCGAACAAAGATTCTATTCCGTTTTCCCCTTTTCAAGTGGCTTATATAAAACGCAGAAGCAGAAGCACGACTCCCCCGTCAGAATCATTTTTATAATTATATTCGCATAATGCAAAAATTTATTGTTGATTACACAATTATTATTCATTCATAAATATAATGTGGTAAATTAAAAAGAAACAAAAACGAGTAATTTTCATTGTGATTGACCTCTATCCATCTTTCCCTTTCGCAACGAATCGTACGGGTCCTATCCCTGGTAAAAGAGATTCAATTCCCTTACCTAAAAGGGACCGACGAGCGGACCGTTTCGACTGTTTGGGTAAAATTGACCTCAGGTCGTTGACCCTAAAACAGCGGAGCGTATCGGTCAGCTCGACTCGAGTTTTTGCGGCTGAGTGCCTACAAAGCTCGAGAAACGTCTGGTTGCGCCCTTCCTCGAGCTCACGGAGCTCTAGACGTAACAATAAAATAAAGTATCAATTTTATTATTGATGTACCAGTTTAAGAATGGGAAAATTAATATACTAATTTTATTTAAAAAATATATTTAAAATGATTTATTTTCTATTATTACATTCATAATAATTAAATTTTTCAAAATGTTACGGAGTGTGAAATATTAGTTGCGGTATGTTATACATATTATGAAAACATAAATGCATAATATAAGAATATTATTTTATTCTATACTATATGCAAAAATGAAATAAATGAAATCGATATACAAGTGCGTTAAACCCTAACGTTTTCGTAAACGATTAAATGGAATATGATCAAGTGTGGCTAAAATATTGCTTTTGTATTTTATAAATAAGTTGTGTAAATAGTTAGATTCTTTTGGCTAAATTTTATAGAATGTCCTCAGTTATACAGTATCACAAATAGAGATAATATTTGAATAATGTATATTTAATGTATTGGGTACGATCTTAATAATTAATTGAAAAGAAATAAACCATGTTTGACAGTTGAGAGTAGTAGTCTACAACAAATGGAATATGTTACCAACAAGACGTTTAACAAAAAGGTCATCATTTCTTTTTTACCAAAAATTTATTAGCTTCAAATTTTTAGTAAAGATTTTTATAAAGTACAGCACGTAAATTTCAAATATTTATTCTTGTTGTATTATGTCCTAACTGTGATTAAAGCCCTAAATAAACCTTCCTGATTTGCAGAAAAATGTTAAATATGTTTTATGAACAGGATACATGGCTACAACATATTTTCTTCTCAAACTGAAGGTTAAGAACATATGTTCCAGGTTTAAGCACTGAACTATTCTGTCTAAACAATTTAATATGTGCTTGATACAGGATTGGTGCAAGATGGATGGTCATAAGTTCTTTATTTTCGAAAACCGGTTATTCAATACAAAAAGTCTTGAAAAATAGGCTCAAATTTAATATTTTAATGTTTTTTCTTTAAAAAAATATTCTCAGAACAAAATATATATACATGAAATCTTTAAAAAATTGTTTTCTAAAATGACCTTGGTTATCTCTTTTATATGTCTAAGACCACAGAGAACAAAACAAAAGTAATTGGGCTCTAAAATGTACGTAAAAGTAAACAATTGAGAGAAGAATAATATTAGACTAAAAGTATAACAACACACAAGAGCAATAGTAAGAAGAATATAAATAATAATGCAACGGAAACAAATGTTCAAGTATGAAAAATAAATAGAAATAAATAGATAATAAATAGAAGAATATGACTAATAAAGCATTGCAAAATAGTAATAAAACAAGTATAACTAAACATCTCTAGATTGTACATATATATACATATATATAATACACGAGGTGTATGTATATGTATACATCTAATACAGCTTCATGTATGTATAATAATAATAATATGTACAATAGTTATTACTTTGCAATTAGTTATTACTCACACTATCATACATGTGAAATTTGAGCGCGTATGCGCGAACGGAATATTGCTTCTAATGAAGCCATACAAGTGCACACTTGTCTCCGTCTTTATTTTTTGCCGACCGAATGCGAATCCTAGGTTTGTTTACTTCATCGATTCTATTTTAATTTGTTTTTCCAAAAGTAAATATTGAACGAGCGTTTCTCTATAGCATACGATATCTTTGACATATCCCCGGTCCTTGTTCTATTTGAAATGCTTTCCACACATGTCTTTAACTAAAACAGATTTTAACATTAAACAACAAAGTTACACAAGTGCACATGTATACAAGAAAACAAACATTAAAATTATCAAAATTACCTTGTTGATTTCATCATCGGAATGCGAATGATTAATAATGATACTGAATAGCTTAGTCTTTTCGGAAATTATATACCTGTAAAACCAAAATAGATTCATAATTAATAACTACTACAGTACGAAATGTATTGCATAAGTAATAATTTAATGCATCTGAATGATAAATCTATAAAAATCATTTCATTACTTGTATATCTCATAATTTGTTGTTATATTGCCTATATGATGCTTTGCATGCCTTGCAACAATCTGATAAGGAACGTAGACACCATTTAGCATATTATTTAGCATATCGTTTAGCGATACTTTATATAAGTAGTGCACGACTGAATCAGAATATGTTTCAGAGCACGAAAGATATTCAAAAATGCTATTAAAAGATACATTCATGCTTGACAAACATTTCACCATAGTGTTCAAAGTCTCTACCTTCGCTCCCATAGAACCTTTGCAATATACCCAGTCTTTCCAATCTGGCGAAACTCTATTAAATAATATAAAGAAAAAAATACTGAATCCGCATGTACATTTAATTTATATCTTAAATAATAAAATTGACAAGGAAAAGGACAGATTCTGCGAAGTTAATAAGATTACTACAAGATTACTTGACGAACAGAAGACGTTTCACATATAAAATTTCAAAGTATGTTACACCGTAGTATTGACACGATGTTGGTTAAAACTTAACAAATTTTTGTAACAAAATCTGATAAAAGCAAATTGAACAAATCTGTGCAATGGTTGAAGTAGATTGGATGTGCAAGTCAATCAGAATTTTTCAACTTATGAAAACATTATTGCTTTTGTCCTGTTTCTACTAGTATTATGTGCATATTGCATTTATAAATGCAGTTTGCAACAAATGAATGTAACAGAACTACAGTTAATAAGCAAAGTGTTGTTAATAAACAATCTGCTGCAATTTTTATATCCATATTTTAATATGCTCTAATAATTTTCTGAAAAGTTGCAGACAGTTTTGCATACTTGAGCAAAATAATTTTTCGACTTTTATATGAGATTCCGAAGAGAGATAACAACATAAAATGCGATTACTTGTGCTTGGTAGAAGTTACCTGCTGCCATTTTTCAGATGCTCCTGCAATTTTTCAGTGGCATTACCCTGACATTCCAAAACACCGAAAGTACATCCCCACCTTGCAGCCTCTTGTTGAGATCCGTCTCATTGGAATCCTCCACGTAGCCTATTTGAGAAAGCAGCGCTCCCAAAATGTATTGCACGTGGATCTAGAAAAAAATGTTTATTTTAATATCACACTTATACTATTATTTATAACGTGCTTCATTTGTAACGACAATAACTATTCCTATGCAGATTTTTTGTAGCAAAATATTTTATGACTATTTACCTTCAGAGGTTCAATTTCTTGAAATGGTAAGAATTGTGATATATATCTGAGAGCTTGAAACATGGGATACTATGCTATGTAATCTGTTTCTTGGTGTAAGTACTGGGTGATTTCCATGAACATCTCATTATTAAGCCGCTTTGCCACCCAAAAATGATACGCATCGTCGATGAGTTGAGCACGATTAAGAACATGTATGTTTATATGTGTATATTCTTTAGAGTTCAGGTACTTCGCAATTAGTTTCCAATTCATGTGATCGTACATTACGCGATAGTATCCTGTTGTATACAAACATACTATATTAATTCATTGTTTTTCAATTAAGGTTCGTCTCCATAAGACGCAGAACGCGAGTCGCAGGTCGCAAATGTATCAAATGAAAATAGTCGATAGTTGTCAGATACGTCTTGATTGCGACCCAATCTTGCGACCTGCGACTCGCGTTCTGCGTCTTATGTAGACGAACCTTTAAATAACGGTTGCAACATCTCTTTTTGTAATGCACAAGGAATTAAAATTTTGTAAGCTTTTATTAGAGAAGGTTTGAAGATGTAAAAAAGTGTAAGAATTACGAAATCCATAACTTCTGAGAATATATTGTTTTTAAAATGTGAAAAACTTGAAAAATTTTGTATTTGCATAATGCATTTTCCATAAAGTTTAATGTGTTTCTTAATATATTATAGTGACCACAAGCTATATCAGAAAGAAAATTTATTTTGGATACGATAGGACTTGTACACAATGATAATACGGTTTCAAATGTTGTCGTCTTTCTGTATTGAGACTTCTTTAATAACGACAATTGTATGGCAAACTAAATTGAACTTTTATATTTACAAACATATTACTTAAAAATATTTTGGTTTAAATAACAATATTTCGGTACTGGAAATATGTAAAACTAAAATTTACATACGCGTGCGCGTAACACACACATATATATATATATTTATGACAAGCAGATTTATAAATTAACTATTTTCTTCTCACCAGTTTGCTGTAAGTTGACTATTATCCAATCAGATTCATTAATATGAACAGTAATATTTTCTTGTAACCATGGAATCAGTCATCGATGAGGTTCAGTAACATAAAAATTTATGTGCTCTTTTGTGGTAACAGTAATAGGTATGCATCTCTTGGGCAAGATACGATCTCTATTTAAGTAATAAGGATATTGCCTTATTAATACTGTACTATTATCAGTACGTATCACTTCCACTATAGGATAACTCCTTTGCGTTATCCACCGCTCCATTAAATCTTTTATCGAGATATAAGTATGCTCAGATATATTTAAACGAACGGGTATCAAAAAATTACGTGTAAATAATAAAAAATTATCGGCTGACAGTGACCTAAATTGACAAAATTTATAAAATATATTATGTTTTATACCAACAAGATGCAGCATTAACAAACTATAAAAACTATAAAAAAGTAATCTACATTTATGTTTAACACGTTTGCTGATTATAAAAGCACCATTAAAATGTTTGTCTTGTATAAAATTCTATAGTTGATAGTGTTTTACAAAATTGTTGAGTAACGAAGTAAAATGTTAGAAATATAGAAAATACATACTGGTACTTTCGAGTCTTATTTCGTGTATATAGCTAATTATTATCATACATTGCCTTACTTACGATATATTTAAATACATTGTAAATAACTGCTTGAATCCCCGAGGGCTAATTGCATGTTGTAACATACGCAACATCGCAGGTGCTAGAATAAAGATTGCATATATTTAAATATATATATATATATATATATATATATATATATACACAATATCTTTAACTACTGTATAATCATTTAAGGAATTTTAAAAACACAGTAGTCTTGTGAATGAAGTACTCACGCTAGAGAAAAGTAAGCTTTGCGATAGGTCGTAGCGAGACCATTTACACGAAGAGTTTTAGTTCTGGAAAACTATTATCTCTAAAACTTTTAGGGGGTTAGAGACTAGCTCTTTTGATATTAAAAAAGTGTCTTACTTTTTCCTATATGGGCTGTGAGAGATGGTATTTTATTAGAGCAAGTCCAAAATAAATGAATGTCATAATTTAGAAAGTTGGGAACGTTTGTGTCTAGCGAAGCACAAAGATTTAGCTTCTTAATGCCAAGAACGTTCTTTATATCAAGAACGTTCACTATATATATACTAATTGTAAGTGAAGATAGCAACCAAAAACTTTTTAGTAAAACCGAACTACAGTGATGCAATTTTGATATCATTGTGACTAGGTCGTCTTCACTGGGTTACAAGGTATAAAGGGCATCTTACAAATTTCTAAGGAAAAGCGCGAAATGCATACACACTATGGATTATTTGATTTTCTTTTCCGACAGAAAAAGTGAAATCAGACATTTGCGCTAATGAAAGCTATTTAAAATTTGGCAAAATACTTGGCGCTACTAATCTGATCTGTGACTCGTATAATAATATAAAAATAGAATTACCTAAGTGCTTTAATCCTCTAAATCTTAGAGGAAAGCAAGAGCAAGAAAAGGGAGGAGAAACAAATCAGTAAAAGTATCGTTAACGTGTAATTAATTGTTATTATTGTAGAATCGATGGATACGTCGATATCAGCGCGAAAAGTGTTTTGAAGTACTTTTTCAATAAGCGCAAATTTTTTATATCGACTTTATCAAAAATGTAATTCAAAGTATCTGCAACGCATATTTTTTATTATCGTTTCTCTATACGGAATCTAATTTTGTAATCATACAATATACCCAAGGAAGTTTACATAGACGCATACTTTTTAAAGAACCTGTATTTATAATAACATTTTAAATAAATTTATCTTTACGACCACTCAGAGTTAATGTGCAGCAACTATAGATACAGAGCCGCTTGATTAAAAATTATTATCTTTTAATATGAAAACATGTTTCTTCTATTGTAAGAATAAAAACTGTAAGTACAATGTGCATGTAATTATAATCAGGTTTGATATTTCATACCTTTTTCACTTATTTATATTAAAAAATCTACTAGTCACTCTTCTACTATAGTTTTAATCTTACTAAGAGATTTAAACTTACCTTTAATGTAAAACAAATAAGAGAAAAGTGGCTGTATTTCAGATGGAGTACTAATAGTAGATGTAAGGAGGCTCTAGGCAGAAATCTGTGTCTAAATGCAAAGCTTCATGTTGAATCTGAACCGCAAACAAGTCTCGCACTCGCCATCCCGGGTAAACCTAAAGATGAAAATTTCTACGTTATTAATATGAATTTGGTGCATCGAAAACAATACCACTATTAAGTATAAAAAACAATTTTTATTTTTTTTATATTTCAGTTTTTTTATTTCATAAAATGTAGTGTAAAGTTCCGACATTACTTTGAACATAAGTAAAATAAAAAGTGTACAACTATGTCATAAGAAATAAAACTGCTAAAACAACTTTAAACTTTTAACGTGTGTAAAATCGTGTATTTGCGTAAAATTAACAAATTTATAAAAAATTGAAAAAATCAATTTGAGCTAAAAATTTTGACAGATTTCTTCATAGCTTGACGTGAGGAACAATTGTAAAAAACTTTGAAAAAAATCGGCGTCTGATATATTCCCCGAGGTTTACTTGTTAGACTTAAAATTTCATGATTAATTAAAAATTCAGATAATCTACTCTTCAGATAATCTTTACTCTAATGGAAATAGAAAATATATGACAAGTAATAAATTTGTTTGTACTGTCATACCAATCTCATTGTGTTTCAATCTTATACGTCGGTTTCTATTATAAAATTAAGCAATTACCTTATTGAGAATTTCTGTGTAGGAGAGAATAATAAATGCTTCGTTTAACCATTGGTGAAACCACCAGAATGGTGGGATTACAGAGTCTAACCAGTGATGCATCATTCCATGTGTTATAGCACGTGCTAATTCCATTTTGTGCGCAACAGTATCTATTTCTACGTCGATATAAAAAGTTCTTCTCTGCAAAGTAAAGTCAGACAAATGAAGTGCGTAAAATATCTGTGCCGCAATAATGTATTGTAATTTAATGATTCAGTAAATTTATTTATCACATAATGTACCAATAATTTCTCAATTAAGAAGCAAATGTATGACACAGTGGATTTTTCTTACTAGACTTCGTTCTTCAATTGCAAAGAAAACGGAAAAACGAAGAAATCTTTAAAAATTGGAAAAACAAACTTCCCTTTTAAAACAAAAAATATTTTCTAAAATAAATAATCTGTTCTAATTACTCCGCATAACACTGTGCTATATGTTGACACATGTATGAAGAGATATATTAGACTATATCAATAGGTTTTTCGTTCTTGTATTATAATATAAACTTATTATATCTTATTATATGTATAATATATGCAATAAAATCTATTAAAAATGTAACATTTGAAACATTTGAAAAAGTTGAAAGCTCTAGATAGAAATGGCTTTTGTATAGTGAATGTAACTTAGATACTAAGAAACTCTTAGTAAAAAGTAATAATTATTTAAAAATTGTATTACTTATAAATTATAAGGCTCGGTTTTCCGATAACATCATGTTCGATACCCGGAATTACAATTTGTTTTAATTGAAATTTATTGACATCTACTGTGAAATCGAAAAAATCGCGTTTTTGAATCGAAATGTGCGCCATGGTATCAGTTGCAAATTGTATAGGTGCATATTGGTGAACATCAAATCTGCTCCATTGGTTGATAATATCAAAGTTTTTAGAATTTCCCAATGCATCAGTAATAGCAATTGCCACATCACGAGTAGATATCATGGAAGTGATGTTAAAGGTTGTCCACAGGTAGTTTTCTTTAGTTCCATCTCTTCTAACGCTTGTTGCCGGTACATTTGATAAGACCTTGTAGTTTTTATGATGCTTAACGTTAATCTCAAAGGTTACTTTTAGAGCCGGTTCGTCCCAACAAGGAAACACTCGACGGGCTTCAATTGACTGGAATGCTGTTGCCATCAGCATTCTACGAATTCTAGGTTTTCTATTTTATCATAAAATTCTCATGTTAGAAACGTAACCGCAGAGCATCAGTTGCATTTGATGAGTTATATTTATTACCTATTTATTATAAAAATTTTTCTTTGGTATATTGTTATAATGTTTTTCATGCTCTTACGAAGTATGCACTTTAGTTTGGAGATCATATGACACACACACACACACAATACGATGATTACAATTTATGAGAGTAATTTACAATATGCATATGATTAAAATAACGCGGAAGTTAGTACATGTAGTAATAGCTTACATACGGAAGGTCAATAAAATCTCTACTACTTTTCAATGTCTCATTATGTGTCGAGTAAATATTAATGAAATATTTGCTAATTATTAATTGTCCAAAAGTAGAAGTAATAGTTGTAAAGAGGTTTCTGTATTAATTGCCATATCTATTTTTATAATAACTATATATAATACTTCATTATGTTTAATAGGTTTCAGTTTATTGAATTTACTTATGTTACAATTAACTCTATCAGAATTTACAGAATCAGCAAAATTTCATTGATTGTATATGCAGTAGATTTACTCACGTTTTATTCATTTCTTTGATCCAAAAGTCTGTAAAAAAAAGCCAGGTTTCTCTCTAAGGGACTCTTTGACAGTGTATTTTATAAACAGCTTATAAAACCCAGGTTGCATCTCATTATCAAACTGCAAGTTTAGAATATGCATTGTCAAATTGGATATGTGGTTTACAGGTTTAAATTCGATACCATCCTCGCTAATTAAGCTGGTCTGCTCTTTATATATGTCTAGGTCCAAGGAGTGCAAGCTTATGTTATATGTTGCTTCAGAAATCTTGATGTCGATTTTACATTCACCAAGATCCAACTGGCCTATCTTTTCTAGTAATGACATGCTTATTTTATAATGTTGCGGTATTATGGTTTTTGATAATTGATAACTAGATGCATTAACATTCAGCTTGTCATTAATGATATGTACTGTCACATTGATGCATATTATACCACTTAAGGTCAGTTGAAAAAAAGGGATCCCCATTTTTATCAGAAATATCTGTAAAACGATTTATTCTTAGAAAATATAAAATATAAACAAAATACAGTATACATCTTTCTCATGCGAAAGTTTTTTCTTCTTTTTCCTCTTTCCTTAATTATTGGGTAATTATTACCTTTTGCTGAAATATCATGAAAGGACTTACACTTTAATATACAGTATTAAAGTCATAACCTTAAATAACTACCTGTTGAACAATGTTAGCCGTACTTATTTAGACAAATGTTAAAATGTTTAAAAATGTTAAAAACAATAAAATTGTTAAGCAGTGCATACTGATATGGCAACTTGATACTGCTAAATTGTTTTCTTTTATTCCTTATTTTCTGTCAATGTTATTATTTATTTATTTTCATTTATTTCTCCTATTCTCAAATTGTAAATACTTTTTCATGTTAAAACATCCTATTAAATCGGTAGAAAGTTATTGCTGTCTTCAATTGAATTGATCTATATTGACAAATATCATATTGTATACCAATGAAGGTATTACGCAAATTGACACACGTCCCTGCGTAAGATTTAACTTTAAAAGCAACATGCTACCCAAAGTTTTTCATGTTTTGGAAAACTTTCACCTTTAATAAATCATATAATCGTTAACTTACAAGGGAACTAACACAACTGTCCCTCACCGATTTTGATGGGCTTTGGATATGTTGTAGAGCATCGAAAAATATTAGACCCCTATTTTTTTTAGCTGCGTATCTCAACGTTTAGGGGTTGAAACAACCCCTTGAAGATAATGAATTTTTTCATTTTTAGCGAATATCTTTGAAAATATAAGATATATGAAAAAATGTTTTATACAAAAGTTTTATAGTATTTTATACTCTTTACAACGGTGTATTCACATTTTTCGAAAATGTCAAATTTTTTAATTTACCCCTATCTTCGAGGGGCTGTTTCAACCCCTAAACGTTGAGATACGCAGAAAAAAAATTGGGGTCTAATATTTTTCGATGCTCTACAACATATTCAAAGCCCATCAAAATCGGTGAGGGACAGTTGTGTTAGTTCCCTCGTTAGTAAAGTGATAGTATTTTATCAATTAGCGTATAAATTCATGTAGCTTTGATTCTTTGCTAAGTTTTACAACAGTTCCATTCCATGTTTAGTATAGGATATACTCTATCATTGATAGATTTGTCAAACTGTTTAGACTGTACCATGCTGATCGCTGACATAAAATGTTATTCTACGACTATACACAGTTTATTAATTTCAAAAACCTACAAATTTAATAATAAAAGAATAATAAATGTTAATATCCTTTAATATGGTTGTATCTCTCCTTATGTTTCTTTATTGGTAGTGTTTGAAATGCCATCGACTTTATCATACTGAAGGTTAAAGTAACGATCGTGAACCAAATAATACGTGTCAATATCAAAGTCATCCTGAGGTGTGCTTTCCATAGGAAATATTTAACTTCTTTGTAGTATTTGAATAATAAGAAAAGAAAAGCAATTACCCCAATATCATTAATACTTTTTAACAAAGCTACTTTATATCCTTGTATGTTGTGACTGATATATATCAAGGAAATTCAAGAAAAAGTTTAGTTATATATATATATATATATCTTGTATAAATACGAATAATAATATCTATAATTTTAAAAAGAATGCTTGTTGAAGAATATTATTCAGAGAAATAATAATTATATTGCTTAATAGATATATTTTGTTTTTCAAACTGAGATTACGTTAATTTATATGTACTATCTCCTTATATTTTTACACGATTAAATTACGTGAATTTTTTATATTAAGTTACCTGCATATTGAAGATTTAAGGCTTAGATAACTACTAAGAAACTCTGATAGTTGTTTGTGGTTGGCAAACAATCCTCAAATATTCTAAATACACTACAGCGTTGTAATCGTGACTAAATCTCACCACAACGAAAGGAATACTGACGCTTGAGAACAAACAAGACGGAGTGCTCTAAACATAACATAACATATAGGGGCATCTATTACGAATAAATATATACATTTCGTATTATGTCTTCGTTAGTTTCACGCCGTATTATAAGGAAATGGTGCATTTGCATTGATTGTGATTTCTATTAACACAGTAATATTCTTATATCCTTATCGATAATATCAATCGTTATAAAATGTTGGGTTTAATGCCAACTCATCCCTGCATGGAAATATTTGTCGAGTTTCGCAATCGGAAGTTTGTTGCGATCAGTATACGCCTATCTTACATTAAGTATGGTTATCCAGAAACGTTAATTTGATATTTTGGTTTAATAACAACTGCTGTTCTAATTACTGGTGTTAAATGCTGTATAAATGCTTTACGAAGTTATTGATGACAAGTATAATAACGCTACGCTAACACTATAAATCTTGGGTATAAGCGAACATCACCTTTAAAGAATTATAATTACTTGTTACTATAAACCGCATTAATGTTACTGTGAAAGTGTACTCATTGTATAAAATAAATTGTATCTATTTTTTATATATTAGTTTAAGAATGGGAAAATTTAATATACTAATTTTATTTAAAAAATATATTTAGAATTATTTATTTTCTATTAGTACATTATAATAATTAAATTTTTCGAAGTGTTAGGTGATGACGGCGGACCTGGTGGCGGCGGCGGACTCTGCAACGGTGGCGGATTTTGCGGCGATGGCGGAATATTCTTTTTTATACAAGAAGTATCTAACAATAAGATAAGTTCATCTATTTGCAATAGATTAATTTGTACGCAACAGACATGTCCTTAATTAGCTGGCCATCACTGTATCAATAAAAAAGTTTGGCAAAACATTGAACAAACACCTCATGAATGACACACGCACACTTTCAAAACACTTTATATATGTTTGAATTGTTTAGGAATAAATTCTTAAACTCTTGCCAAACAGTTCAAACACCTTACAAACATTTCAACAACAATAAGAAAACATGTAATAAACGCAACTGTGAACTGCTGTTTAAAACATCCCCTGAACGTTTTCAACATTCCGAAAACATCACACAACACTTTCCGAACTTTTATCAAACGTAGTCGTTAACATCTCATACACAATTCCATGTTTAAATTTACATCTCATAAACATTTCAATACATAGTTTAAAGCTCAAATGAAACATTAGTTAACATTTAAGATTTCTGGGTTGTCGCCGCGGCCATGTTGAAATATGACGTCAGAAGCGAGAAATGACACACTGAAAATTCTTGCGTGCCATTTTCTAATAAAAAGATATGTTGATAAAAAAAACACTACAGATCGCTTCAACACTTCTAAAATACTCTTATAGAAAACTAAACTTTTCTGTTAATGGTCAATCCATAGCCGTAAAATGATTAAAAAAAACCATGATATATTGCCTTATATAACTGTTAAAATCACAATTATACCTAGATTGCTTCTCCGAGTATTATTATAATCTTTAGATTATAAGGATTTAAATACTAAGGCAATTAACATATAATTCGGTTTAGCAGTGCCAAGTATTTTGACAAAATACTTATTTGTATTGAAATAAGTCTCCCGCATTCATAGTCGATATCATCTATGTATATATGCATGTGTCTGTATGTAGTATAGATAATAATAAAGTAATAGATTTTCTGATTTGCATAAATACCCATTTTTATAGTTGGCGCAATTGATATAATTAGTTTTATAGAGTTCATTTTTGAATGTGTTCTTCGGGCGTATACTTGGCGCTTTTTTGTACCTTTATTTACAATAAGTAATTTTGTTATAATATGACTGACGTGCCACTCAAAGTGTTAATGAATCTTATAATACTTTATATTATAAACTCAAATAAAAAATCGCGTTTAAAATATACCGTGTAACCTTATATAATACCTTATGTAATCAGGTTAGACGAAAGAACGAGGAAAAAAGAGGGACACAGAGAATGTGCAAATATCCCTATATATACATATGCTATTCGCCTTATTATTAAACACTTTTGTATGTTTATTTATCTACTGTATAGATAGTGTTTCCCAAGAAATAACAACTAAAATGAAAATTCATGTCATTTGGAACAAGTTGCATTGTATAGTGCATCATATTAAGTTTTTTTGTGCACCTCCTGCTGATATTATATCATGCTGCTACTTATTTTTATCCATAAACGTGGTGGCTACATTAGAGGTAACACCTTCAGAGTTTATCCTATCAATAATTCCAGAGTCATTATTTTGATTATTGTCCGTGTCCAGCGTTGCATTCGCGACCAAGAGCGAATATAAAAGCCCAGAACGCATCCCAATATATTATCAAAAAGTGTTTTTTAAAACAAATCAAAATTATATTTGGTTTCAATTTAATCACATTGTTCAATACAGTAAGCTATTCTGTCCAAATTTTATACAACTGTATTTGCTTCCTCTTTGATCCTAAAAAAAATTAATTAATCATGATTACTTTCAGTCATATTTTTATAAAGTGTTTGTTCAGAAGTCAGCAATACTGATCAAGAAGCTCTGACATTACACATTTGATTGACACAGGAAAGTGTTAAATGCGTTAACATAATGGCCAACGCGATTTCGACAGTGGATCCGAAGGAGATCGATCATTACTCTGCTTGGAAGAATTCATGGTGGGATGAAAACCAAGGAAAACCAAGGTTACTTCACACATTTAATCCCGCCAGAGTAGAATTCGTTAGAAAAGGTTTGGCCAATACTGGTTTCATATCACAGAACCTAGCTTTTCCGTTGAACGGAATCAAAATCGCGGATGTTGGCTGTGGTGGTGGTATATTGACCGAGTCTCTGGCTAGAGCAGGAGCACAGATGGCTGGAATTGATGCAGCTACAGATTTGATTGATATTGCTAAAGAGCATGTGCAACTGGATCCTACTATATCGGATCGAGTTAATTATTTCTGCACAACTATAGAAGAGTTTTCTCAGAATAATAAAGAATCATACGACGCTGTTGTAGCTTCTGAGGTTGTGGAACACGTGACAGATCCTGAGTTGTTTCTAAAGGTACAGCCACTGAGATATAATAATACTGGAGTGGACACTGGCTCGGCTGGTGCGGAAAGAGTGAGGTAGTTGAAATTCAGGTCCTGTACAGTCAATATGAAACGTACCGACTTGCACTGCGAGTGATATGCGCTTGCGTCTCGTACATCGGAGGAAGACACTGTGACCTGAAATATCTTTCTGTCTCTCTGCCATTTTCCACTAACGGCCGTAGTATGGCAGCCAGTGCCTACTCCAGTATTATTATATCTCAGTGGGTACAACTGAGTATAATTATTATTAAACAAATGAAACGGATAAAGTTCCGAAAAGTATTCACCCCTAATTTTTTCGAAACTCAGTATTCCCACGTATTTTGACGCGCTAATTCCGAATATCATAGTGAAAATTGGCGACTATTTGATTTTCATGGTGAAGACCATGAAAAACCCATACAAATTATAGTTTTTTATGCTTATCTCAGTAAATACAGAAAATCATGATAAATGTTTTAGACAAAAGTTTTAGATCTCACAGAGATAAACATTTTAAGTTCTATACATTTTCACCGTAGGAATAATAGTTTTCGAGGAAATCGAGTATAAAGAGAATAATACTAAGGAAAGTCTCTTCCTCACTGTTTTTCTTGAAACTGCACAGAATAGTGTATTGTGGCCCGTAAAACACAAACCGGGGTGTTTTTTTACCGTGAGTCCCCTCGCCTCTCACAAACCGGGGTGCTTTTTTACAAAGCAATGTTTACTCTACATCTAATTTTGACACTTACTTATTAGAATGAACTTTGCTTCGTCTTGCGAAGTACATGCGTGGATACCGTGTGTTCCGCTCCCCCTACGGGAGGGCTCCACTACTGTTAAATCTAACCTAACCCAACCCAACCCCGATTTTTTATATAAGGTCGTCCTTCGTCTTGCAAAGTACATGCGTGGATACCGTGTGTTTCCCTCCTCCTACGGAGGGGCTCCACTACTGTTAAAAATAACCTAACCCAACCCAACCCCGATTTTTTATTTAAGGTCGTCCGTCTTGTTTATCTTTTATTGTAAATAATTACCCTCCTTTCATATAATCTAACTCAATTCATAACTTCTTTCATATGTAACATAATAATAAGAGTATATAACAGTCAAATTCTAGTTTCTGGTATTTGAGGGTGAAAAATGATCTTTCCATATTAGTCGGACAAAATCCTTTTAAGGGCTTTCGTTTTGACCATAAAGGAAGGTTTTTACCAAGTTTCATCGAAATCGGAGGTAAGTCATTTTCGGAACTGCACCCGAAATAACTACCGTTTTCTTTTGTCGATTATTATTATTCTCAGGTATACTATTGCTTATATCTTTGTAACTATTTAAAAGCCGAAGATAGCGTTCGAGCATTGACCTTACCATGACCTCTCGAGGATATCTACAAAAGTATATCACAATCGGAGCGTTGTCCCTTTCCGAAGAAAAGCCTCATATTTTTAGTATAACGCTGTTACTGTCTTTATACTCGATTTCCTCGAAAACTACTATTCGTACAGTGAAAATGTATGAAACCTAACATGTTTATCTCTGTGAGATCTAAAACTTTTGTCTAAAACATTTATCATGATTGTCCGTATTTACTGAGATAAGCATAAAAAACTATAATTTGTATGGGATTTTCATGCTTTTCACCATGAAAATCAAATAGTCACCAATTTTCACTATGATATTTGTAATTAGCGTGTCAAAATATGTAGGAATACTGAGTTTCGAAAAAATCGGGGGTGAGTACTTTTCGGAACTACACCCAATGAACAATCAAACAGATATATTGCACACACACACTGGACATAAAACAGCTTATAAATATTTTTTGCAGGAATGCGTAAAGATTCTGAAACCCGGCGGATCAATTTTCGTGACCACAATAAACAAAACTCTGGCGTCTTGGTTGGGTGCTATTATAATAGCAGAATATATCTGGAAAAGTGTACCTTGTGGCAGTCATCAGTGGAGTAAGTTTATCGCCCCTGATGAAATTGAACGAATTTTAGAAAAATGTAAGTTTCACGTGCAGCAAAATGATTCTACTATTAATTTCAATCTTGTAACAATTATTCACGCAAATACCTGTGTGTGCTGTGACTAAAGTCTGTTTTTAATCTTTGTTTGTCATAGATGACTGCAAAACAAAATTAAGTGAGGGTATAGTATTCAATCCCCTGTCGTATACTTTCTCTCTCTCCTCATATAAAGGGATTAATTATGCAGTTCATGCAGTTAAGAAAAAGAAGATTGACGCATAACTAAATCGATTGACAATTATGGCTACTCTTGTTTGTGTCAGGGACTTTAGTGTGTATGTGCGTCTACTAAGGATCACATTATTATATAGAAAAAGTACATATTAAACTCGCGCTTTATAACTCGGGGTGGTATCCATATATTTATAACAATAAATAAGGTGGAATAAAAAAAGGTGGAAGTATGTATACGACTGTTATATGGTATGAAAACAATGCGTTTTATTATAACAAACTTAGTTTATCCAGAAAAATGGTACCTTGTAATACAGTATTAATGCTGAGGAAAGGATATAGAGCATTCTCTTTGAAAATATTATATATACCTTCGGTCTCTAAGATATATCACAAACATATAACGATATATGACTGAATATATCACCCATAATCCATAGTTCGTTCGGTGGTAGGATATCCATACCCCTAAAATCACTCGTGGAGATCGTCTTGCCGAACTGTTTGAAGAAAATCATTATGTTATCATCGAAATTTTTTTATTCCGTACAAAATATTTAAATTCGCGTAACACCCCAGTGAGCAAACTGTCAGCAGTATGTCGACAGATTGGCAGCAGATTCAATCAGAATAATGCAACAGATCCGGTACCATCTGTGTCCGCATTAAGATTGTGTTCTGCCAGCAGATCCTGCTTATAACATGATCTGACAGCAGATTGGCGACAGAAACCGAGCAGAGCCTGCCGACATAACCTGGCGGCAGATTGGCGGCAGAAATAGAGCAGGATCTGCGCAGTGTAGTTGGCAGCAGATTGGGAGCAGAAATCGAGCAGGCTCTGCGAGAAAGTGCCGTAGTAGTACAAATTTATTGGAGCAATATTGGTTAACAAATAAATCTAATTTTTTATGTGGGGTATGAATTAATTTCTTATATTGGTCCACTATTGTAAAGTAATCTGTTTTTTTTAATCAATACTTCATTTGATTAAATAGGCAAATTTAATGCCTTCAGATTGCTTGCGGCGTGTGTGACGTTGTCCATGAGAACCTCTATGCCGCAAGTGCAAAAATTCTTAGAAAAATTAATATTATTATGTCAAGACGCGTATATTAACTTATATAACTGTCAGGCTAAATCTTAACGTCGAGTAGGAACTCAACATGTTCACCACCTAGCGGTGCGGAGCGAAAACGCATATTCCTAGCCGTGTAAATTTGAATAGTGTCAAAAGCTGCAGATCCTGTTCGGTTTCAGCCGCCAACCTGGCGCCAGGTTATGTCGGCAGGCTCTGTTCGGTTTCTGTCGCTAATCTGCTGCCAACTACACTGCGCAGATCCTGCTCTATTTCTGCTGCCAATCTGCTGTCAGATCATGTTATAAGCAGGATCTACTGGCAGAACACAAGCTTAATGCGGACACAGATGGTACCGGATCTGTTGCATTATTCTGCTTCATATCTGCTGCCAATCTGTCGGCATACTGCTGACAGTGTGCTTACTGGGTGGATTTTGTATCCAATCTGTGGCCTCTCTACTCACATATTTTGTCGAACAGATTTTGCCAATGTCTGTTCTTCGCAGGTTTGGCTGACTGGGACCATACTCATTTGAAGGATATAATCTTCGTCAGTTATAGTGAACATCTTAATTACTCAAGATGAAATTGAACGTGGGCAATTGAGAAATCAGATTGTAACCCACTTTTGATCGAAGGCTAATTAGTATTCCTTGCTTCATATTTTCTGATATGGTGATGTGGTATCAACATGATGAATGCCTCGCACATTATGGACATAGTGTAAGAGCTACGCTCAATGAAATCTTCCCGAATCGATGGATAGGACGTCGTGGACCAATTTCATAGTCAGCTCGTGCGCCCGACATAACACCGCTTGACTATTTTTTATGGGGAACACTAAAAACCATTGTGTACCAAGAAAGACCGACCACGCAATAAAATATGAAGCAATAAATTCTTGCATGTGCAAAAATCAGTCTGAAAATGTTAAGAAGTGTACGTGCTTCAGGAATTCAAAGATGGCAGTGTTGCATCGATGTAAACATCAACATCATTTCGAACACCTCTTATGAGATAAGAATCATTATTTTATTCCTATATGTAATGCTGAATGACCATATTTATTATAGATCGTTGAAATCGTCTCAACATATACTTTATTGCACTAAGAATAAAAATGTATAGTATGCCATTAAAAAATAGAGGTAACCTTGGCCTATTATGGCCTCCTTAAGGGGATCCTGGAGTCGTCTGTATTACCGACGGAACGAATGAGTTTTTTTAATAAATCTTTTCAATGGTTGCGTAGAATGAAAAATCCTTTCGTACGATAAAAGAAATTCTTTTGCACGATATCAAGGACCTAATCTTGTGCCCTGTTTTACTCTTGGTCACGATTTTAGAGATGCACATGTTCTCAAAATTTTTATTCCAACCTATCCTTTTTACTATACCTTTGAAGCCTCGTTTAAAAGCTTTTTTATATTCTTCCCTTCTGTCTTCTTTGTACTTAGGTCTCATTTTGTACGTACAAACTGCGCACCTTATATATTATAAGCATATTATCATAGGAGGCAAGCCCCAAGTCGGTAACAAAACTGTAATTTTCGAAATTTTTTTCGTTTTTAACATAAAGTCTAGTCAAGTACAATGCATTTCTGTGTGTATTATAATTGTGGAAAAGGATTTGTTGTTCTATGCAGCCAAAAAGAATTGTAGTTGGAATAAAATTCATGGTAAAACAGACGACTTCATCAGGATTCCCTTAATAGTACAAAAAACTTTCGTACTTATAAGTTTTTCATATCTCTAAAAATAACGGAAATATTCGAGGTGGACAAAGTTATTGCCTCACCCTATTGTGTGCGTGCGTGCGTGCGTGCGTGCATGTGTGTGTATGTGTGTGTGTCAAGAGACATTGTAGTGTTTCGCACCAAGTACATCGCATGAAACGCATAAACTGCATTACTGTTGCACAGCGTTCCGTTTTATCAATGCGTTTTAGTTATTCGAAACGATTTCCTATGCAGTCTGCGCGCTAAATACTTATTTGTATTGAAATAAGTCTCCCGCATTCATAGGCGATATCATGTATGTACATATGCATGTGTCTGTATGTAGTATAGATAATAATAAAGTAATAGATATTCTGATTTGCATAAATATCCATTTTCATAGTTGGCGCAAATTGATATCATTAGTTTTATAGAATTCATTTTTGAATGTGTTCTTTGGTCACGTACTTGGCGCTTTTTTGTACCTTTTTTTTAAAGTAATTTTGTTATGATCAAGAGATACGGTAGTGTCTCGCGCCAAGTTTACGCGCAGCGCGGGACCGCACCGTGAATCTTTTACGCGAGTCGGCGAACTGCGAGTACCCGAGATTATCAGATCTCAATAACGACTGAATTGATCAAGTTCTGAGTAGGCTCAATCGATAGCTTGGGTATGATTTACATAAGAAAAGTGTTTTAGTTTTTGCCTACGTGCCCTACGAGCAGAGATATTGTAATTCTATATCGAGGATATTATTACATTAACGTAACGACATATCCTATTCTAAAAGAGGCGTGTTAACTTCGTGAAGTTCTTTTTTATCGAATATTGAGGCCTCTTTTCCGCGACGCTGATTGGTTCTCTCGCTTGGCTCGAACTTCGTGTGACTTGAACTTCGTGTTGCGAATGTCAAAATGTCATAGTGGCTGTCAGTGCGGTTATATTGACAATTTGTTTTGACGCCTTTTTTAAAATAGGATTTGTGTTATTTATTATATAATAAATAATAGATGAATATTATTGTTCGAAAACATTATTAATATTGAAAAATAAAATAGCGCGCGCCTGTGTTGCTAGCATAACACAATGTACATTGTATTCACATACTCTAATTCTTTATCGAGGATATAAAACAAAATAAAAAAGACGTTTGTTAGGCGCGACGCGTTATAAAAGCGATCTTTCATCTTTCAGCTGAAAGAACAGAAACTTAACGTAACGACGTAATATAATCAGTATAAAATTACCAGGGTTGGGTAGTAACTAGTTAAACAGTTAAAAGTTAAGTTAAAAAGTTATTAACTTTTAACTTAACTTAGTTAATTTTAAACATATTAACTTTTAACTTTAACTAGTTAATTTTTAAGGCATTAACGTTAACGTATTAACTTTTTTTATACAAGTTACAAATCATTCATCAATATTAAAAATCGTCAAAATGGTTGGCAGCGCTATTAGAGCCAGTGTTGCCAGTTTTAAGACGCGGTGCACAGTGGGAGAGAAGGCTCTGTTTCTGAACAACCATCTACCGACAGTCCGTCCAATTATTAACCGATTTAAAAAAATTTTTTTTAACTTACTCGTTATGAGTTCTTCTACAACGTACTACTGCTAATTTTTCAAGATAAAGCTGAAATTCAGAATGGCGCATCCATTATGGTGGTCAAACATATTACACTCCCGTGATGGTGAATATATTACCTATATTATCTACGTATATACAGATTTTTAGGGTCACCAAAAACAATATATAAAAATCTAAAAATAAAAAAAACACAAAAAGCATAAAAAGATAGATAAGAACCCTTTTACACACACACACACACGCGTGTGCGCACACATATACATTTTTACATATCTTGTAGTAAAAGGGATTAAGTATTGCATTATTAATAAAATACTTTATAATGCAAAATTCAGTCACTCGTTGAAAATTGAACTATAAATTACGGATTTGTAATTAGCGATCCCAAAAACTTAGATATCAATTTTTGTGCAGATCTACTGAATAAGAAAAATTTCGTTTTTCTTAACTGCCATATCGAATGTTATTCTGAATTTAAACAATTTGATTTCAGATTCGTATTCAGTGACTCTAAAAGTCTGTATATACGTAGATAAGATAGGTAATATATTCACCATCACGGGAGTTTAATATGTTTGACCACCATAATGGATGCGCCATTCTGAATTTCAGCTTTATCTTGAAAAATTAGCAGTAGTACGTTGTAGAAGAACTCATAACGAGTAAGTTAAAAAACATTTTTTAACTCGGTTGATAATTGGACTGTCGGTAGATTTTTGTCCAGAAACAGAGCCTTTTCTTTCACTGTGCGCCGCGTCTTAAAACTGGCAACACTGAATAGAGCGCTTACGAATCTCAATCTTTAGTTTATAATAGACAATAATCATCTTATATGTTTATCGTATATGTTTATTATTTTTCGCGAAGCCTATTTCATAAGGTCAGTCATTATTTAAACTAAGAATTTATAATTGAAACATTAATTACGTAAAGAAATATAATAGTTTTGCATAATTAACTTTTAACTTTAATAAGTTAATTTAATTTTTTAACTTAACTTTAAATAAGTTAATTTTTGTTTAAGTAACTTTTAACGTTAACTTAGTTAATTTTTGAGTCATTAACTTTAAACTTAACTTAGTTAAAAAAAATGAAGGTACCCAACCCTGAAAATTATCTTATTAAAAAAGGTAAAAAAATAAGTTAACACTACAAAATGATATCAGTACAAAATAACCTTCTTAAAAAAGTTAAAAAAAACGCCAAGTATACGCATGGTTTATGCCTCGAAAAAACCCAAGTGGTAGTATATTTTATCTTTACCTCGACAAAAAAAGTCTATTTTAGTCTATTTTAAAGTATCTTTGTGCTTCCAATAAATTTCAGTAGTAGTATCTTTAATATTTTAAAATATTGTCTTCGGACCTTTTGAGAAACTTCTCTTTAAATATTATTAGAGTATTTTTTCACAAAAATGTATGAAATCTTCACATTGCGCCAATTGCAGAGAGAATGTGTTATCTCGAAAAGTAATTATTGTACAACTATTTAAAAAAACCCAAGTGATAATATATTATCAATTACAAACAGAATATATGTATAAATTGTCTTGAACAAGTATTGTCGTACAACTACTTTTAAAAAATAAAAACTAAGTGATACATATCTTTTTATTGTCATTCAAGGATCTTCCTCTTCCAACCCAAGTGATAGTATAGCTTTCATTTATCACTTGAATTTTAATTTTTTTGAATTCTAACAATGAAAGGTATAGAAAACGTAATAGAAAAGAATAAAAGAGGTTACACTACAAAATGTAAACATTTTATTGAAATTAAATAATATTTAGTTAGTATAAAATACTTGGCGCTGCTAGATCTCGTCAGCGTAGCACCTCGCCTCTGCTCCTTAATACACGCACACACGCCTACTAAAGCTCAAGCCGCTTGTTTATATATAAATTGAGGTCGCTAATTACGCATTTGAAATAAAAAATGCAAAATTGAATATGGCGGTCGTAATTTTAAAAATCATCCGTATTGGCTTGATACTTGTTACTCGGGAGTTTTTACATTACATATCAAATGTTTAAAATTTCACGCATACACACTTAATACTAAACGCTGAAACCGCTCTGTTACTAATACTAAATGCTGAACTGCTTATTTATATAAACCTAAATTAAACGCACACTTATTAACACTAAACGATGAATAGAGAGAAAGAGAGATTTCTTATAATACTCGGTCTAGCAGCGCCACGTATTTTGTACTAAATAAATATTATTTAATTTCAATAAAATGTTTACATTTTGTAGTGTAACCTCTTTTATTCTTTTCTTATTACGTTTTCTATAACTTTCATTGTTAGAATTTAAAAAAAATTAAAATCCAAGTGATAAATGAAAGCTACTATCACTTGGGTTGGAAGAGGAAGATCCTTTGTTGAAATTTAATATAATTTTATGCAAAGATTACACGCAATAGCAACAAAAAGAAATATATCGACACGCAAAATATAGAAAAAATTAACAACAGCGCATACGCTCTGTGTGCCGCGTGCTGGCGACAAATTAAATGTTCTCGCACTTCGGTTTTTCGTTTTTAATGAACAAGTCTACTATATATCTAATAATGAATACAAACTAAAATGCTCTCTCCTTGTTACGCATACACGAACTTATATCTAACAAAAGGGTAATTTACTTATCTTTTACACGCTGCACGCTTTCTGTATCGATGAGCTTACCTGCGATCGGCCTACCTAAAGGGAGAGAGAGCCTTCGCCGCGCTACGCAAGCATATATACCGATTTAATTAATGCGTGTTTCCACATAATCAGAGAATAGACAAAACCGTAAGAGGGTGCAGGAATTACTATTTCCAACATCCTTGAATAACAATAAAAAGATATGTATCACTTATTTTTTATTTTTTAAAAGTAGTTGTACGACAATACTTGTTCAAGACAACATATACATATATTCTGTTTGTAATTGATAAGATATTATCACTTGGGTTTTTTTAAATAGTTGTACAATAATTACTTTTCGAGATAACACATTCTCTCTGCAATTGGCGCAATGTGAAGATTTCATACATTTTTGTGAAAAAATACTCTAATAATATTTAAAGAGAATTTTCTTAAAAGGTCCGAAAACAATATTTTAAAATGTTAAAGATACTACTACTAAAATTTATTGGAAGCACAAAGATACTTAAAAATAGACTAAAATAGACTTTTTTGTCGAGGTAAGGATAAAATATACTACCACTTGGGTTTTTTCGAGGCATAAACCACGCGTATACTTGGCAGTTTTTACCTTTTTTAAAAAGGTAATTTTGTACTGTATGAGTGACGCGACACTCTAAGTGTTAATAACTCTTATAATATTTTATATTATAAACTCAGTTAAAAAAATCGCGCTTAAAATATAACGACGTGTAACCTTATGTAATACCTTATGTAATCAGGTTATACGAAAGAACGAGGAAAAAAGAGGGACACAGGTAATATGTCAATATCTCTATATATACACATGCTATTCGACTTAAGCCTTATATTATGGAACAACTTTGTATGTTTATTTATTTATTATTGTATAGCTAGTGTATCCCAAGAATAACAAGTAAAATGAAAATTCATGTCATTTAGCATAAATTGCATTGTGCATACATGTAAGTTTTTTTGTGCAACTCATGCTGATATTTTATCATGCTGCTACTTATTTTTATTCATCTGCAACCATAAGCGTGGTGGCTACATTAGAGGTAACATCTTCAGAGTTTATTCTATCAATATTTCCAGAATCATAATTTTGATCATTGTCTGGATCCAGCATTGTATTTATGACTAAGGACGAATATGAAAGTCCTCAGAATTTCTATGCATTCCAATATATTATCAGAAAGTGTTTTTTAAAACAAGTCAAAATTATATTTGGTTTCAATTTAATCACATTGTTCAATACAGTAAGCTATTCTGTCCAAATTTTATACAACTGTATTTGCTTCCTCTTTGATCCTAAAAAAATTAATTAATCATGATTACTTTCAGTCATATTTT
The DNA here is from genome assembly GCF_003672135.1 of Ooceraea biroi. NCBI lineage: Eukaryota > Metazoa > Arthropoda > Insecta > Hymenoptera > Formicidae > Ooceraea > Ooceraea biroi. The sequence goes on along the minus strand of NC_039517.1, from coordinate 10,445,109 downwards.
TATAAAGTGTTTGTTCAGAAGTCAGCAATACTGATCAAGAAGCTCTGACATTACACATTTGATTGACACAGGAAAGTGTTAAATGCGTTAACATAATGGCCAACGCGATTTCGACAGTGGATCCGAAGGAGATCGATCATCACTCTGATTGGAAGCATTTCTGGTGGGATGTAGACGGAAAAGCAAAATTACTTCACGCATTTAATCCCGTCAGACTAGAATTCATTAGAAAAGGGTTGGCCGATATCGATTTCGAATCACGGAATCCAACTCTTCCGCTGAACGGAATCAAAATCGCGGATATCGGCTGTGGCGGTGGTATATTGACCGAGTTTCTGGCTAGAGCAGGAGCGCAGGTGACTGGGATCGATGCAGCTACAGATTTGATTGACGTTGCTAAAGAGCATGTGCAACTGGATCCTACTATATCAGATCGAGTTAATTACTTCTGCACAACTATAGAAGAGTTTTCTCTGAATAACAAAGAATCATACGACGCTGTTGTAGCTTCTGAGGTTGTGGAACACGTGACAGATCCTGAGTTATTTCTAAAGGTACAGCCATTGAGATATAATAATACTGGAGTGGGCACTGGCTCGGCTGGCGCGGAAAGAGTGAGGTAGTTGAAATTCAGGTCCTGTACAATCAAGATGAAACGTGCCGACTTGCACTGCGAGCACTGGCGGATCCTGGGGGGGGGGGGTTAACCCCCCCCTTCCAAATAAAGAAATCAGTTTTGCTGAATTTGTTTGAAAAATCTAGGAAGAAAATGCATTAAGGGGGGAGACCAGTATAGCGGACGGAAAAATAAGAATTCTTCGTGAATTTTTTTTAATGAGAACTATATATGTCAATGAAAATTGGATTTTTTCTCTTTAAAGTATATCTTTTCATGTGCATTAAAAAAAATAGATAACTGGATACGTTAATTATTTCATCCTCTAGAGCTAAAGTAAGCAGGTCCTGACGGAGTCAGCTGGTTGTCAACATTCCGGCCAAACGGTTGATCTGAAATCAAAAAAACCAAAAAGATTTTTAAGATATATGTTTCTGGCTATCGTTGTACGTAGGATTTTTTTTTTAATTAAAAATTGGATTTTTAAAGTACAAAAAAAGACTAAAAAAACAATGAAAATTAAACTTCTTTTTTAAAATTTGCATATCTTTGGTAATTTTCCGAAATTCAAAAATCCGCTACGTACAACGATAGCCAGAAACATATATCTTAAGAATCTTTTTGGTTTTTTGATTTCAGATCAACCGTTTGGCCGAAATGTTGACAACCAGCTGACTCCGTTTTATTTTCAGGACCTGCTTACGTTAGCTCTAGAGGAAATAATTAACATATCCAGTTATCTATTTTTTTTAATGCACATGAAAGGATATACTTTAAAGAGAAAAAACCCAATTTTCATTGACATATATAGTATTCATTAAAAAATTCACGAAACTCTTATTTTTCCGTCCGCTATACTGGTCTCCCCCCTTAATCGTTAAAACAGATTATCGCTGTCGCGGGCGCTTACTCGCCGAAACTAACCGAGCGTATGTGTGTGTGTGCACTGACGGATCCTGGGGGGTGGTTTTCGGGTTACCCTCCCCCCTTCCAAATAAAGAAATCAGTTTTGCTGAATTGGTTTGAAAAAATTTATCAAAAATAAAATGGGATCAGAAGTGTCACCACGTCCTCGTCATTGATCCTGAAGTATAAGCTAAGCGTGATACTAGAAAAATATTAAACCAAATAAGTTTGTCAACCCCCCCCCCCCCCATTATCGACATCAGGATCCGCTAGTGACTGCGAGTGATATGCTCATGCGTCTCGTACATCGGAGAAAGACACTATGACCTGAAATATATCTTTCTGTCTCTCTGCCATTTTCCACTTACGGCCGTAGAGTGGCAGCCAGTGCTTACTCCAGTATTATTATATCTCAGTGGGTACAACTGAGTATAATTATTATTAAACAAATGAAACAATCGAACAGATATATCATATATTGCACACACACTGGACATAAAATAGCTTATAAGTATTTTTTGCAGGAATCCGTAAAGATTCTGAAACCCGGCGGATCAATTTTCGTGACCACAATAAACAAAACTCTGGCGTCTTGGTTGGGTGCTATTATAATAGCAGAATATATCTGGAAAAAGATACCTTGTGGCACTCACCATTGGAGTAAGTTTATCGCTCCTGATGAAATTGAACGAATTTTAGAAAAATGTAAGTTTTACATGCAGCAAAATGATTCTACTATTAATTTCAATCTTGTAACAATTATTCATGCAAATACTTGTGTGTGCTGTGACTAAAGTCTGTTTTTAATCTTTGTTTGTCATAGATGACTGCAAAACAAACTTAATTGAGGGTATAGTATTCAATCCCCTGTCGTATACTTTGTCTCTCTCCTCATATAAAGGGATTAATTATGCAGTTCATGCAGTTAAGAAAAAGAAGATTGACGCATAATTAAACGATTGACAATTATGGCTACTCTTGTTTGTGTCAGGGACTTTAGTGTGTACGTGCGTCTACTAAGGATCACATTATTATATAGAAAAAGTACATATTAAACTCGCGCTTTATAACTCGAGGTGGTATCCATATACTTATAACAATAAATAAGGTGGAATAAAAAAAGGTGGGAGGATGTATACAGGTGTCATGTAGTATGAAAAGAATGCGTTTTAATGTAATAAATTTAGTCGATTCACTGTAATACAATATTAATGCTAAGGAAAGGATATACAGAATTCTCATTGAATATATCATCTATATCTTCTAATTTAAAATATATCATAAACATATAACGATACACTCGCACACATAATCACGAGTTAGAAGGCAATAAATTATAGGAAGTTATTAGAGAAAGTGTATTGGATCATTCGCGAAATCATCATTTTCTCTATTGCCTATAGCGAAAAACAACAAGGAAAAAGCTCCTATGTTGCTGGCGCGAATCCCACTCTGTCGTTCTTCATATCGAATTCAGTATAGTAACGGTCGATGAATACGTCCCAGAATCTTCTTCTTACCGAACTGTTTGACCTGAAGAGAATCGTTATGTTATCATCGAAATTTTTTATTCCGAATAATAAAAATTTAAATTCGCGTAACATCATGCATACTTTCACTTGAAGGATATCCTCGTCTTTCTTCTTCTTCTTAATGTTTAATGGCACTCGATCCCTTTCAGGTTCGATATGGCCAATTGCAAAAGTGATAGTTAAATACGAAATACGAAATAACAAGTTGAAAAAAGAACTCGGGACAATCGTTGTGCACCTGACGACTGTCCCCTTCGGAATACCAATTTGCAGCCGGCAGCCGGCGGCTCACGGCTCCGATATCCTCGTCAAGTAGGCTGAACATCTTACCGCCCAAGACGAAATTGATCATGGGCAATTGAGAAATCAGACTGCAATCCACACATGTGCATACCCGTATGGGGATCAGGTGCCAAACAAAAAAGAAGAAGACACACATGCGCATCTTCCATCGCTATATATATGTATCGATTTATATACTTCGATTAAATACATCGCTGACATTGCTGCAATTAATTCGACTTTCTTTTTTTGTTTGTTATATATTATAGGGCAAAAATTGGTTTATAATCGTTGTTCTTTATTATGAAGAATACAGTGTCGAGGATTGGAGTCAGAACGGTCACTCGCTTTATTATCACTTTCCGGGCTTCTCGTTACGGTTGCTCTTCGCCGATGTTACCAAATTACTGAAACGTCAAATGTCTGTATGTCTCCACAAGCAAGCGAATTTATAATTTTCTCTGTGGCCTTGTTAGATGTCAACAGAAGACGACAAACAGGTGATCGATAGACACAAACCTGATAAATAGAATTTCAAATTCGAGCATCGCAACGTCGAATGCCTACAGTTAGGCCAGCCCTGACATAATGACCGTCCTCGGTCAAGAGGTCGTAACAAATATAAATTGTATAATATTAAAATAATGATCGCACATTACATCTCGCCGAAATATCGATTCGAAAACTAATTTTAATAACGGATCCAAGGCTTCATTTGATCAGGACCGACAATTCCTGTAAATGGTACGCGTGTTAACTGAAACCCCTCTACATCTTTAATGACATATCGGTCATTGTCTAAAACCTTCTCTACAACATAAGGTCCCTTGAATTTCGGTTACAATTTCTTATTTACACTTGGTGTCACATCTCGATTCGAAATCATTACATAATCTCCTTTCTGATATCTGGTCGTCGGCTTACGCTTCCGGTTATAGTTTTCTTCATTTGCCCGCTGGCACTTCGCAATATTTTCGGAGGCCTTATCACCTATCGCAAGCAGATCTCTTTCATCTTCTCCGTCCGATTCCAACACAAGACGCAAACTATCACTAATTTCGCCCAATTGATTAATCCCGAACAGTAGGCGACTCGGCGTTTCTCTCGCCGAACGACACACAGAATTATTTAACGCAAATTCTACCGCGCCTAAAACCTTTTCCCAACGGTTTGGTTGTTCTGACAATTTCGCTAACATTGGTGTGATAACTCGGTTGAAGCGTTCTACTTGTCCATTTGCGCGAGGTGTCGCCGTCGCTATCAATACGTGTTCGACGGTTTGCTCAGTCAAAAATCCCTTGAAGGCTTCAGAAGTAAAACCAGTTCCTCGGTCACTTATAATACGACGGGGTTTACTGTAATTTTTTAAATATTCTTTTAGATGTTTGATTGCTTCCGCAGAAGCCGTGGATTTGCACGGGTATACTTTAATAAACTTCGTGAACCCGTCAACGATAGATAAAATATATTTCATTCCATTACTCGGCTCAAGCGGACCGTAATGGTCAATGTGTAAAGTTCGAAATGGAAGATTATTTTTTTCAATACTATGTAAAAACCCTTGGGATCTTCCACTGAGCGGCGAAAATTCAATACATTTTAAGCAATTATCGATATATGTTTTATTCTTTTCTCGCATCTGTGGGAACCAATATACCTCTCGGATATTGTCAACTACCTTGTCTACGCCTAAATGGCCCAAATTGTCGTGACTATTTCGGATTACGTTATTCTCCATGCTCTCAGGAACATAGAACAAAACTTTATTATCATTAAACTTTCTATAAACTAATCCGTCACGTAGTTCAAAGTACTTTTGTTCGCTTTTTTCTAGTTTCTCACGCAATTCTTTAGTTTTCTCATCTTGCGTCTGCTTGAGAGCTAATACAGTTTCGAAGGTATTCGGCTCTAACACGAGTATATTATCGCATCGACTCAATGCATCGACATGCGGCATCCTGGATCCCGATCGGTGTTCAATCTTATAATCGTAACTTTGGAGAAATAAAGCCCAACGCGAAATACGTGGATTGATACTCTATTCAGCTAACGCAAGACGGAAACTATTGCAATCTGTAATTATCTTGAAATGCATGCCGTACAAATAAACATGAAAACGTTTGACCGCGTAGACGACAGCCAAACACTCTAATTCGAAGCTCGAATATTTGGACTCCGCCAAGGTAGTTCGCTTACTGAAATAAAAGACCGGTCGGAAGAATCCATCCGGCTGCTTCTGTATCAGTATTGCGCCGAAACCGCTTGCACTTGCGTCGCAATGCAATTCTGTTTTTAGATCCGATGAATAAATCGCCAAAACCGGTTTACTCGCTAATTTATTTTTTAACTCAACGAACGCATCATTTTCTTTTTGATCGAAACGGAATGTGGCATTCTTCTTCAGCAAATCGTAAAATGGTTTTGCCACGACGGAAAACCTCGGAATAAAACGCCTGAAGTAACTCGCAAGGCCTACGAAACGTTGTACTTCCCTTATGCTACGCGGGATCGGATACTCCAGAACAGATCTAACGCCCTCCTGGCTAGGTCGAACTCCAGATTCGTCAATCAAATAACCGAGATAAGTAATCTCACAATAAAGAAACGAACATTTATCTAAACGGAAACGTAACCCACTTTTCCTTGCCAAGCGGAAAACTTCCTTCAAAATAGAGATGTTCGCTGATTGTTTCCGTAGCTATCAAAATGTCATCTAAATATATTAAAATCCGATTTCCATTAAGCAGTATACGGAATATTGACCCGACGAATCGTTGAAAGACCCGCGGAGCGTTAGTAAGCCCAAAAGGCATTCTTAAAAATTCGAATTGTCCTAAAGGTGTAACAAATGACGTACATTTTATCGAAGATTCGGAAACTTTAACATGGTGAAACGCGTTTTTTAAGTCAAGTTTTGTAAAATATTTTTTCCCACGTAACTGATCAATGCAATCGTCAATGTTCGGTGTCGGAGAATTCTCCTTCACGGTAATTTTGTTCAATTCTCTATAGTCAACACATAAACGTATCTCACCGTTCTTCTTCCGAACCAATACAATAGGATTAGCATAAGGAGAAGTACTCGGTCTAATCACCCCTCTCGCACATAAGTCATCTAAAATTTCGCGTAATTTTTCTTTCTCGCTAAAAGCCAAACGACGAGGTCGAAAAGTAATCGGTTGGTCGTCCGTGAGTTTAATTGCCAATTCTACATTACTGATTGGAGGCTCAGAGTCTAGAACGTCCTTTTCCCAGAACATTTTCTCCAATGCCGAAGATGTCTCGAAATTTATTTCCGGATTGATATCTAATTTTTCTGTTACACTTTCGGGCGTATCAACATAATCGATTTGCATAATGTGACCGACATGAGTATCCGGCTCACTTTCGATCGCGTTTGAATTTACTTTCTCGATCTTGAACTCACGGCCCAAAATGACTTTAATTAGAGGCGACAACAAATAATCACGGCCAAGTAGCGCGACGTGAGACATCGTTTCGTCCGGAACAACAAGAAACCGAATATTCATCAAAAAATTATCGACATCCACGACCTTCTCGAAAATGCCCAGAATCTCCAACGGCGATTGATTTACTCCAAGGTATGTCTAATTTTGAGGTAATTCTGTATTGTACGAACCGACAGGCAATAAACCGACTTTTATCAAACTAACTGGCGATCCCGAATCAATTATCGCGCTAATAACAAAATTAATATTACTGTCATTGTTCGGAATTGTAAAAGAAATTGGAATCGGAAACGGAACCTCAGGACGCGTTGGCTGAATGAGATGGGTCGAAGTCTCCGTTGATCTCGATGTCCCCTGCGTTGGAACAGTGCTCGCCGTCGGACGACTCTGCGTACAGTTCCTCGAATGATGCTCCAGGCTGCCACAGCAATAGCAGGAACCCCATTCACGCTGCGGCTTCGTGCAGTCCCTTTTAGCATGGCCAACCTCGTTGCAGTTAAAACAACGAGCCTCCTTTGGACGAGTCGCATCCGCTCCCGCCGTCGGCTTCACAGATGACGGCTTCTTAACAGTTCGATGATCTCGATCACTCCTTGGTTGCTCATAAAGTGTGATCTTTTTAAATGCGTCTAAGAGATCCTCCACCCTTTCATAGCGATTCATCCTTGCTTGATCTCGCAATCGGGTGTCCGGGATACCATCGATCATCAGATCAATCAGCTCCTCTGGGTCGACAGTGATTCTATTGGCCAGAGTCGTCTTCTCGAAAACGTAGTCGCAAAAAGATTCGTCTTTACGCCACAAGCGATTCTCAAATTCCTTCCGCAGTGCTAATTTGTTTGGACGATGGTCAAATATGCCACTCATTGCATTCACGAGCTCCTCAGCTGATATCTCTAAATGACCAGGCCTCGAGTGGAACCACCTCAATGCTTTACCTCGTAATCGTAAACTTATCAAAATTTTAACAGCATTACTGTCCAAATGGTACGTATCTTGTAAGAGTTCCAATTGTTGTCTTCAATTTCGGAAATCATTCTTCTCTCCCGAAAATTCAGCCAAAAGATCAGCAATCGTCTTAATGCCGATCGTCGACTGCATCGTAAGTGCGTTCGAACCAGACGAAGTTTGCAAGTCTCGCTCACGCTGCATAAGTTGGATTTCACGGCGCAAAAGGTCTCTCTCCCGTCGAAGGAATTCCATTTCATCTTGCATAAGATCGGAATGGTCTCTCAACTGTCCGTTTGTTCTTCCGCTCTCCTGCCGATCCTCACCCGTCACCGACGGGACTCGAGCGGTTTCCTCGATCTCTTCGTTTTCCCCAGATATATCGAAGTCTGGATCGACTTCTAACAGTCGCGCGAGAAGTTCATTTTTATTTCCGGAAACGGGCAAGTCGCGGGTGCGTAGCTCTTCCTTCAGTTCGGAGATCGTCGAACTACACAAAGCTCTCTTCTGACCGCCAGGCATATTGTCAGCAAAATTTCACACAAACACAAAATTATTCCGAAATCTAAATACGGCGATTAACGAGCAAAACTGTACACCGTAACGAGGCATATATCCCACTTCTGATTTACTATAGGGCAAAAATTGGTTTATAATCGTTGTTCTTTATTATGAAGAATACAGTGTCGAGGATTGGAGTCAGAACGGTCACTCGCTTTATTATCACTTTCCGGGCTTCTCGTTACGGTTACTCTTCACCGATGTTACCAAATTACTGAAACGTCGAATGTCTGTATGTCTCCGCAAGCAAGCGAATTTATACTTTCCTCTGTGGCCTTGTTAGATGTCAACAGAAGACGACAAACAGGTGATCGATAGACACAAACGTGATAAATAGAATTTCAAATTCGAGCATCGCAACGTCGAATGCCTACAATATGGATATGTGAATAATATGTAAATATCCACTAGATATCTTCAATAATTACTTGGTGAATATGGATATATAAATAATATATAAATATCCAAAAGATATCCCCTCTACCCAGCAAACATTTTGGTTGTGGGATGTTGCCAAATGAGAAACAAATATCAGCGGAACTGTAATGCCAAAGCCAAAGCCTACTGTGTCCTCAGTTGGTCTCCAATGTGAACCAAATCTGACGAACATATTCCACAGTCAAATTGACGACAACATTAGAGCAGATCTGACAATAGAACGGTGAAAATGTTGCATATTGACGGAAGTGTGCTAACAGAATTGCAACAAAGTATGTTTTCCATTTGCGACCTTCCGACAAACATAATTTGTTACCACATTTGCAATTGCAGAAAATGTTATAAGGAATAGTTATTCTAGAGATATAGATATTTTGTATATCTATTAAATATCGATATGTTATCCATAATAGACCGCCGTATAGTTAGCAGACAAATATGATAAATCTTATTTTTTTTTATTGCAATCGTTTGGGAATCATTTGCGAAAGTTTAGGAAACAACTTTTAGAGTTTGGGAAATAATAGTTTTTTAATAATTAATGAAAATTAGTTGAGTGTATAGTTAGCAGACATCATTCCAAATAATTTCCTTTTTCGCTTATTTCAACGACAAATCATTTGGGAAATACGCCTATAATGTTTTCAGAGTTTGGGAAATAATGATTTCCCCTCAAAATCGAGTTGAAAGACATCACCCAGACGTGCAGTATAATCTAGGGACTTTTTGACTGTAGGCTATATAATGGAAAAACGTTTATAATCTTTGATATTTCTCATTGTTTTCCATTTCAATAATTTGGGAATCGTTTGGGAAAGTTTAGGAAACCACTTTTAGAGTTTGGGAAGTAATGGTTGTTTAATAATTAATGAAAATTAGTTGAGCGTATAGTTAGCAGACATCATTCCAAATAATGTTCTTTTTCGCTTCTTTCAACGCCAAATCATTTGGGAAATACGCCTGTAATGTTTTTAGAGTTTGGGAAATAATAATTGCATCTCAAAATAAAGTTTCATGTCATCAACCAGGGCATCTATCACGTAACTTTTCCCCTAGGATGGAAAATGAAAGTTTCTTCATCTCAGTAGTAAATCATAACGTAAAAGTTCACGAGAAATTTTCATTTTTCATCATTTGCATTGCAAGTACAATTAGTACGATTCCAAATAGGTTTTCAATTCATGTGAAGCGAGGTTCCACGTAAAGCAAGGTTCTATATTGTAACTTCCACGCAGTACTTTTTTTTGGTCACCTAAAAGTTTTTTTTTTTATGTGGAAGAGTACTAGGTGACGGGCGAAGCCCGTCTCCTCGTGCTCTTCCACCCAAGCATATATACTTTCCCAGTATAAACTTTCTTACTTTAATATTATTAATTTTTTATACTGGGAAAGTATATATGCTTGGGTGGAAGAGCACGAGGAGACGGGCTTCGCCCGTCACCTAGTACTCTTCCACATAAAAAAAAAAACTTTTAGGTGACCAAAAAAAAGTACTGCGTGGAAGTTACAATATAGAACCTTGCTTTACATGGAACCTCGCTTCACATGAATTGAAAACCTATTTGGAATCGTACTAATTGTACTTGCAATGCAAATGATGAAAAATGAAAATTTCTCGTGAACTTTTACGTTATGATTTACTACTGAGATGAAGAAACTTTCATTTTCCATCCTAGGGGAAAAGTTACGTGATAGATGCCCTGGTTGATGACATGAAACTTTATTTTGAGATGCAATTATTATTTCCCAAACTCTAAAAACATTACAGGCGTATTTCCCAAATGATTTGGCGTTGAAAGAAGCGAAAAAGAACATTATTTGGAATGATGTCTGCTAACTATACGCTCAACTAATTTTCATTAATTATTAAACAACCATTACTTCCCAAACTCTAAAAGTTGTTTCCTAAACTTTCGCAAATGATTCCCAAACGATTGCAATAAAAAAAAATAAGATTTATCATATTTGTCTGCTAACTATACGGCGGTCCATAATAGATATGGACATCAAATAGATATGTAGATATTTATTAGATATTTAATGAACATTTTGTTCTGTGTGGGCACTTACTTAAAAAAAAGTTTAGCTACGTACTGATATCCGTTGTCAAGTTTTATAATGTTAACCCCTTATAGAGATAATGGTCATTTAAACCATCTACAAAGAAACTTTAACACAAAACTATCCAAAACATGTGTGGTTATCGAACGTGCTTTTGGAATGTTGAAAGGAAGATTCAGAAAAGTAAGATATATTTATATGTACAATACAGAAATGATACCGTTGGTTATAATCACTTGTTGCATCTTGCATAACATATGCATAGACAATGAAGATGCACCTATGGCATTTGATCCAATAGAAATGCAAAATGATGAAAATAATGACGAAATTGCATTTATGGACGGTGCAGAAAAAAGAGATGTTATTTCTCGTATTTTGTGAAAAAAATTGTTTGATTAAATTAAATGTGTTCTATTAAAATTAAATTAAATTATAAACATATAATCTTATTAAATATCTTAAATACACAATCTTAATAAACGTATCTTGGTGAACTTATTTTGTTAAGTACAATACAGATATTTCTAATAAACTTATATATTAACAATAATAATAATAAAATAACATTACAAATAACATTTACAATTGTACTGCTAAATGTGATTTTATTATTTTAATTAATAAATAAATGTATTAATACATTTCTAAGTATTTTACTAAATGCTAGCCCAGGCAGCACATGTTAGCGTAATATATGTTTCTTAGACGTATCTAATGTCTAAGAAACATAAAGTACCATTTGAGAAACGGTTTAAATAGAAACCGTTTCTAGACCTAAATTTCAAAAACGTATTTTTCACGTTTCCACAAAAACGAAAAATTAATTTTATTAAATTGATTCGAAATTATATAATTAATATAGAAAGAATAATAATTTCTTAAGTTCTTCTAAATTTGTGAGTATTAATTATTTCGTTTTAATTCGTGAGTATTAATTAGTTTACATCGTTTCAATGTACTCAATTATGGAACAAGAGACAAAAATCAACACAAGTGTGTGTGTGTGTGTGTGCGCGCGCTTAAGTATACATAATTTTACACTTTTGAAATGCAGAGATTAATTTCAATAATTATGAATTTTATCTTGGTAAATTTCAAAGTGTTGGATATATGGAGATTTTGTTTTTTATAATTACGTGAAAGCTATTTAAAAACTTTTTTCATTGAAAATGATTTATGTATCATACGTCCTTTTATGTAAGTATTATATGTCATGTCCATTTATGTGATGTGATGATTCTTTTGTAAGTGAAACAAAAAAAGTTGTTTTACCTATTTTATTTTTAAATTTATGTTTTTATTTATATATTTACATTTCGCGGAAAAATAACATAATTATTGCGCGCGCTGGCATCGAGCGCGCGTTCGCATGATTGGTAGACAACCCAGTGAGCATTGTGATATCAAAAAGAGCTCTTCAAGTAATCAAGTTTGAGAGTTGGACTTCTGACAATGCCATCTTGAAGATAACATAATGATGTCAATAAGCTCTCTAATGCGTCAATATTTGAGACAAAAAGACATCACATAAATGACATCTAAAGGAATACAAGAATTTGATATCTTATAAATGTCAAGAAAATGTTAACATTAAGAATTGCTATTTACTAGTACTATTTATATGAAAAAAAGATAAAATAACCGAATATATGTATTACATATATAAAATTTTATTATACGTACATATAGAATATAATATTATAATATTATAAAATCATTTTAGAAATTACATTTTAGCAATACAAAAATAATTTGTTTATAACATACAAAACTATAATTTCAAAAATAATAGAAAATACTGAATTGGTGTATGTATATGACTCACATATATACAGGGTGTCCCGGGTTTTAACCGACAAACTGCGGGAGCATATTCTACTAGTGGAAATAAGAAAAAATTCTTATATCGAGTTTGCTTAGAAATGCTTTATTACAAAGTTATAAACCAATATTGAAAAGAAATATGAGATAAGTAACAACGGAACATAGTGTAGAATTTGGAAGGTCGAAGATGTTTATGTTATGTGTATTCACATGTATTCATGTTCACTATGTTGAAACGATTCAGTATGATTGCTACTTTCACAACAGTAGCTGTTAGATTTCAATCGTCGTGTGAACTAGCAATTACTATCAGAATGCCAAAAGTGTTTTGGCATTCGATACCCCCTCCGCGACCCCCCGCGAAGATCGTATAAATAGGATGAAGCGATCGATACTGCAATCAATAATCCCTTGATTATTAGAAGAACGACATTAGAAGAAGCATTAGGAGAACGACATGGCAGCATACACATACGAAGAATACTACGATATGCTGATGGCACTCGGCGAATGCAACGGGCAGCATAACGTTGCTGCAAGAAGATACGTCGAATTATACCCAAATAGACCAAGACATCCGTCGGCCCGTGTCATACTTGGTGCAGCGCAAAGGTTGTACGAAACAGGGAATGTCCTGCCGAACAAACACGACACAGGGAGAGATCGTCGCGCAAGAAATTTGCGAAATATGGAGACAGTTGTTTGCGCTGTCGAGCAAAATCCCGAAACAAGTATTCGGATCATTGCTCGAGAACACAATTTAGCATATTCAACCGTACAGAGGATCTTAAAAGAAGAAAAGCTGCACGCGTTTCATTACACCCGCGTGCAGCATTTACAACCAGAAGATTATCCTCTGAGAAGAAGGTTCTGCGAAGATTTTATAAGAAGAACAGAACAAGATCCCACATTCCTTCTCGTGTGATATTTAGCGATGAATCGCTATTTACGCTATTATCGCTATACACAGAAGGTATAATTCGACAACATGCCTTTGGGCAAGAATCCGCGGTACACGAGTCGGAATTCGATCGTTAAGATGATTTATTTTTGATGCAGAATGCTTGGAAAAAATCCAGCGAAATCTATTTTAAGAAGTTTTCGCTTGGCAAGATATGGAACGTTGTTAGCGAAAATTTCGCATGAATTTTAGGTCCGTTGTACGAAGAGCAATAATCCAAGCGTTAACATTTCGGAAGAATCGACCAATTCTAACGGCAGTACCGTACGTAGGTTGCGAGTTATTCAGGCCGATAGGTTTCCGCTGGAACCATTTAGATCTGCTGGAAGAATCAATTCCGTTTGTCAGAAAAGATGATCGTTTATAAAAATAAATTACGAGTTTAAACGGTTTGGCGATATTCATCGGATCTAAAACGAATGCATTGGACGCAAGTGCAAGCGGTTTCGGCGCAATACTGATACAGAAGCAGCGATGGATTTTCGACGTCTTTTATTCAGTAAGCGAACTACCTTGGCGAGTCCAAATATTCGAGCTTCGAATAGAGTGTGGCTGTCGTTACGCGGTCAAACGTTTTCATGTTATTGTACGGCATGCATTTCAGATAATTACAGATTGCAATAGTTTCCGTCTTGCGTAGCTGAATAGAGTATCAATCCACGTATTTCGCGTTGGCTTTATTTCTCAAAGTTACGATTATAAGATTGAACACCGATCGGATCCAGGATGCCGCATGTCGATGCATTGAGTCGATGCGATAATATACTCGTTTAGACCGAATACCTTCGAAACTGTATTAGCTCTCAAGCAGACGCAAGATGAGAAATTAAGAATTGCGTGAGAAATAGAAAAAAGCGAACAAAGTACTTTGAACTACGTGACGGATAGTTTATAGAAAGTTTAATGATAATAAGTTTGTTCTATGTTCTGAGAGCATGGAATACGTAATCGAAATAGTCACGAATTGCCATTTAGCGTAACAAGGTAGTTGACAATATGAGAGGTATATTGTTCCCACAGATGCGAGAAAGAGTATACAGGTATAGTCGATAGAGTGTTATTCGATATTGAATTTCTCTTTCATAGATCCAAGGGTTTACATATTTGAAAAAAAAATCTTCGATTTCGAACCAGATTGACATTCAGTGCTGAGAGTATGGAATAATATATGTACATCGTTGGGTCACGTTTATAAAGTATTCGCGTGCAATCACGCTTCTGCGAAGCCATTCACATTAAAGAAATTCAAAATAACCGAGAAACCTGTATTATAAGGAAGCTGTTTTACTTCGAGTTCAAGGAGATTTTTGAACATGAGAAAGTAACTGTATTGATACGACGGCGATATTTCGGCATGACAATAACGCTTAACCGAGTTATCACACAATGTTAGCGAAATGGTCAGAACACAAACGTTGAAAAGGTTTTGGCTTATAATTTTGCGTTTAAAATTTTGTTCGTCCAAGAACCAGTCCTATGTCGGGATAATAGAAATTATATAGTTTTCTTCTACGCTAAACATTCGAACGTCGAAGCATTGGCCTGTTGATTGTCGAGCGCAGTGGAACGCACATGTTTGTACACGTTCGTGTATTATGTAGTCGGGTTTTCTTTTGTGTGTGCCTAGGCTATCTTGCGAGTATTGGCGCTTTGGTTAATTGAATTGTTAACCTTATTTCCCATTATTGCCTTGAACGGAAAGCTGTTCTGTTCCGCAAAAAGAAGAAGAGTTAGGCTCGGGCTCGATTTCATCATCATCTCTCTCTCTGTCTCTCTACAGAAGGTGGGAAAAGCCAGTCTATTAAGTATAAGCATTGTGTACTGATTTATTAATATATTCTAATTACATGATTGAGAATTTATTACCTAATTAAGAAATTTATTTATTGAAACAAGTTATCTCGACATAAATATTCTTAACCTATAAATATTGTTACGTATCCGGACAGACTTCGGACATAACAATATCATATGATATTGTAAAGAAAGCAAGACAAATTAAATAAAGCAGATAAATTGTTTCAATAAATAAAATTCTTAATAGATAATAAATATGCACTATATCAAAATATAAGACGTGTATACCTTATATACACATAAAAATTCCCCTTAAAAATATACACATAAAAATTGCAATAACAACATATATTATATTATATTATTATATATATTATATATTATTATGTTATGTACATTATATTCTGGCTGCGCGAACGCATATGAAGTTGTATTTTCTGTGTCAATTAACACTAACGGAAATATTTTTATAATTTTACATAGACTTATACAACGTGTTTGAAGTGAGCCTACATATGGATCAGGAAAAAGGAATACCATTTCTCTCTGAAAAGCAAAGGAAGAGAATTATTAAAAAGCAAGTAAATGAGTTGTTGGAAGAGTTAAATTATACCCAGCAAACACAAAATATAACTATTATGTAACACAGAAGTAACACGTAATATAACAACTGTTATATGTTATTAATGTTGAAGTTGCATAATTTACTTTGTAACTGCAATATAACTGCGTTACAAAACTGTTATATTGCTCTGTTATATTGGGTCGTCCGGAAAGTTCGTGCCGATTTTGAAGGAAAATTCAAAGGCAACATTTTTTTATATCGATAAATATTTATTGACTTATGTATGCACCGTTTTGTTTCACAACCTTTGTCCATCTTTCACACAACTGGCAGATTCCATTCTCCCAGAACTTCTTAGGTTTCTCGGCGAAAAACTCCTCAAGGTGGTTTTTTATGTCGATCAAAGAGTTGAAGTTCTTGCCGCTAAGAGAATTTTGCAAAGACTTAAATAAATGAAAGTCTGAAGGTGCAATGTCTGGTGAATACGGTGGGTGAGGTAGCACATCCCAGCCAAACTCCAACAATTTTTGTCGGGTAGTCAAAGAAACATGAGGTCTGGCATTGTCCTGATGGAACACGACGCCCTTCCTATTAGCTAATTCTGGACGTTTTTCCTGAATCGCTGTCTTTAATTCGTCCAGTTGCGAGCAGTACTTATCTGCATTTATCGTTTGGTTGTGTGGTAGGAGCTCATAATATAGGATTCCTTTCCAATCCCACCAGACACAGAGCATGACTTTTTTTGGATGAAGGCCGGCTTTCGGAGTGGTTAATGCTGGTTCATTTCGCTTACCCCAGGATCTTTTTCGTTCTACATTGTTGTAAATGATCCATTTTTCGTCACCCGTCACTAATTGCTTCAAAAATGGTACGTTTTCGTTGCGCTTGTACAGCGAGTCGCAGATGGAAATGCGATCCATTAAATTTTTTTCGGCCAAATTATGCGGAACCCATACATCATAGCGACTTACGTAACCAAGCTTCACTACATGATCGTGGACAGTGGTTTTCGATATTTTCAATATCTCTGCTAATTCACGTGTCGTGTAGCGCGGGTTATTCTCGATCAGTGTCTTGATTTGGTCATCATCAATAGTAGAGGGTCTGCCCGAGCGTTCTTGGTCTTTAAGGTTAAAATCACCAGCTCTAAACTTAGCAAACCACTTACGTACGGTTCTTTCAGCTAAAGCGCCTTCTCCGTAAACAGAACATATCGAATTTGTTGCTTGTGAGGCATTTTTGCCTTTCCGGTAATAGAAAAGCATCAAGTGTCTAAAATGTTCTTTGTTTTCTTCCATCTTCAAAAGAGTACAAAACTGACACGAATCAATTTATCTGAAACAACTTTTTTCCTAAAGATGCGTTGAAATGTCACCTTTAAGCATATGTATATAAATCGTATGTTTTCAATAACATTGATATATTCAGATATGTTCCAACGCCATCTATTAAAAATCGACACGAACTTTCCGGACGACCCAATACATTGGTTATAATAATATAACAGTAATATAACTGAAATATGCGATATTATATAACTGTAATATTTGCATATTCTGTCTATGTTATATATCATTTTTAACATTCAGATGTCGAGTTGTCCGGTAGATGGCTTCGTTTCTCGCATGCAAAATATAATACAAAATATATATAGGAACGGTGATCACGGCAGGGCACAACTTGTATCATAAGTCCATTTCTACGATGAAGTGATACATTTTTGAACGAATAATAAATAAGAGGAATGCACGAACTTGTACATAACGTTTAGGAAAATAAATTAAACATACACCTGTAGTTGTAGAGAGAGGAAAAAAGAATAAATAATAAGTATTCCATTTATATAACATTTAAATAACATTTTAGTAACACGTTATATTATTGTTATATTACTGCAATTTCGTTTGAGTGGGAAATTACAACTAACATATACGTTACATGTAACGAACATGTTATGTTGCGTGTTACATTCTGTTATATTATGGCAATATCATTGTTATATGACTGTGTTTGCTGGGTAGTCATGCCGATTTTTATGACTGTATTCTGTCACAATCATCAACATCACATTCAACCAGCCATGCGCAATGTGATGTATATCAAGATGTAAATGTGAATTTCAATATTACAAAGAGTCATGAAAATAATGAATTCCAAGATAAGGAATCATCCAATGAAACTTCTGACACAGCAAATACATCTGAGAAATTTGATGACACTTTTGAAATGATTCAAGAGCCTGACATTACTAACAATAAGAAACTTTGTTCCTCACACGACAAAACATTATCTAATACTTTTATAAATAGATTGAGTAATTGGTCTTTAACTCATAATATCACACTATCAGCTTTAAATGATTTATTAGCATTATTGAAAGAATTTAAATCTGATATTTCATTATCTGCAAACTAATTTTCAAGTACGGTTTTGACAGGATTTTTTTATATTTACAAAATCATAATAGCACGGATTAGCATCGATTGCGAACAAACTAAGTTAGATTTTGTTATTTTGTCAATACTTTTATTTGTCTAAACGTTACATGTTCTTTTCAGATTTGTTTCGTGTTATGATTACAAAATTAGGAGCATTAGAAAACTATGAATATACTTCTTTCAATAGTGAAGCAACTTATAGTACACTTCCGACTATCGAAAGTATCTCATATGGAAGGTGTTCCCAAACTTCCAGTTGACAGTGATGAAAATTTGGAAGAATTCGAAAGGTTTTTGGGTACTAATACAAATTTTGAGTACATGGTAATTGTTATTTCTGTTGTCCTCTTTATTTGATCTATTCATCAGTGTCAAATAGTGTTAAAGTTAAACTTTATGTTTCGACACTGAAATTCTTACACTACAATTTGAAATTCTTTCTTTTGTATTGTGATTATCTTTTTTTATTGCTTTATGTTTTTCATATAAAACTAACACATTAATTATCATCGTTGTTTGATAGGTTAATACTTTAAGCATATCAGGTGCACAACTGTTTCTCAGATCAGTAGAAGGACTTTGGAAAGAATAATTACAAATAATTATGCTAGAAATTTTAACTGGGCAGGAAGAACACCGAAGAAATCTTTCAAGATTCTTAAAATAAAGGACTTAGTCATAGGTTTGTCTTGTTTTTTCTTCTTTTATAACAAATTTTATATAAATACTAATCATGATAGACATATATACATACGATATTACATATGTTAATTTCTTATTGATGTTTACATATAAGTTTTGCGCTGAAATAATTATTTTCTAATTAAATTTTCTTCCAAAAACTGTATTATTGTTGAATCATAATTTCACATGTTTATTGTTGTATCGTCTTAATTTGTAGTATTGATCAACATTTATCACATTTAATATATGGCATTTGATCATATGTAAATTTATCTCCTTTTTTAGCTATTGTCAAGGCTATTGAACCAAATGCTGCAATATATGATGTAGAAAAGTCCATAAAAGATGGACTCAAATTAGCACTTCTTCGTGTAACCTTATATAGCCGATTCCAGGGCATTGAAGACAAATTCAAGAAAAGTATGATTTCTCATCGTTTCAGTTTCGATATTAATGTTTATTTTGTATTTACATATTTCTATTATTCCATTTCAAGAATTTGAGATTTATTATTTAGTAATTTGCAGGACAATTAGGAATATGTATTATCATAGTATTCTGCAATGTACTCGCACTCGTCACTGAAACGTGTTCTCATTGAAGCATTAAAATAAGTATATATCTCTTTACCACCTAATAATGTATCGCAAAGATGACCGATAATATAAAAGCACTGTTAGTTTTTATGTTATAATGTTATGCGTAATACAATTATGTAATTAAAAATTAAAACCAAAATCGATAAAAACTTTTAGTTTAAAAACTTACATTTAAAACTTAAATTTAAAACTTAGTACATATATGTATACGCAATGTGCAATATTATATACTTTTACACATTTTTAGTTGGCGATGTTCCTGATACTTTAACGGTGGTAAAAAGATATAACAAAACTTATATACTTTAATACCATAAAAATATCAGTAACAGTTTAGCATTTTATTTTATAATGTTTCAATTTTATATTATGTATTAGTTTAATATTACATTAACATTTAGTTTATTTTGTAGCTTGTGTGTGTAATGCTTTTACAACTTTTATATGCGTTAATTTATTTTATTTTAACGTTGTTATTTACTCTTTAAACATTAAGTATCACATTTATTCTCATTTATAATACTAAAAACATCGTACTTTTAAGTTGTACCGACATTTTCCTTATAAAACATATACAAAAAAAACCTGAAATTTTAGTACAAATGTACAATTCTAAATTGTGTTGTATTTCTAAAATATATTATTTATATAATTATGTTCTGCAAATGTTATCAAAAACAGAATATGAAGTTCACATATATATACAGGGTGGTCCTGAAATTTTACATGTATATATATGTAAATATAAAAATATAACTTTTAATAAAAAGTGTAGTTGAATGTTTAAACTCTACATGCGCGCGTTCGGAGGGGAACCTCTTTGGTCGCTCTTTTTTTATCGTCATTGTGTGTGTGTGTTTGTGCGCGCGCGCGCGTGCGTGTGTGTGTGTAGAATGATTGTAAAGGGAAATTCAAAGAAAGCGTCTTCTTTGATATAGTATATAAGGTGTAATTTTCTATATTACCAATACCAATTTCAGAAATCATTTAAAATACTTTTATATATCAAAGTTTTATTTATATGATAAAGCATAAAAAGATATACGTTCAGCTTTCCAAATGATTTTTGTACACTAAAAACCAAAGTGACAAATGTTGTTTCTTAATTTGCCAAAGAAATTTTATATGAAGCATCATTGATAAATTTTCAAGCAATATTTGTCATTATTATTAATTGCACAAAGAGTATATTTAGAAAGCATAATATATCAGTATCTCACAGGTAGACAGTGTTAAGTCACATTTGTTGCAAAAACAAAATTTTTATATTTCATGAATGAGGTTGTTAAGGAAATGTTAAGTTAATTCATAAAATATAAAAGTCTAGTTTTTTTACAAAAATGTTACTTAACACTGATCTATCTTTGAGGCACTAATATATTATAGAATTGATATTTTTCTGACGGTTTCTGAAACGTTTATTTTCCCGAAAAAGAAACGTTTCTCCTAACGTTTTTTTGGTGGACATTTTTCTCCTAAATAAACGTTTCAATAAAATGGTTATGAAACGTTACGGCAAAACGTTGATGAAACGGTTTTGAAACCAATGTGTGCTGCCTGGGAGATAAATAATTTACTATTAACAATATTTTTAATTTTCTAATATCTAAAAAAAAACATGAACAATGCTTATTAAGATTTACTTTATTTTTATTTTTCAAATATTGTTTTAAACACTTCTTTTACACTTATCTTTATTTTTTTAATGCTTTTCTAATAAGGACAAAAAACACGTTCTTTTTGGTTATAATTTTCTTTATGATGATTTTCTCTTTGTGCTTTTAATTCTTCAATCCAGGAAGGTATTTTAGATTTTCTTTTTCTTATTGGTCGATTCTTTAAAACGTTGGTTGATTCTGTTAAATTTAAGTCATTTTCTTCGTTTTCCTCTTCATTATTGATTATTTCGAAACCTCGTGTACTCGATGCAACCCATACAGCACAAGATCGTTCTATGATCATTCATAGAATAATATCGGAGAATGTTTAGAATATTCTCATATAATGCTTCAGAGTTTCTGTGAACCTTCCATGGAACATTTGAAGTAGACAAAAACTCACATTCTCTGAATGTTCTATAAATATTCTGTAGCATATTCTATGCACATTTTGCGTATGTTTATGGACTATTTCTATATATATTCTATAGGATATTCTACACTCTAAATAATAAGTGTTTGAAATTTCAAACACTTTCGTTGTCGCCGTTTTCAAGATGTTTATTAATGTTTGACATTTCAAACATTTATAAGTGTTGGGTTTGTAGTTGGTGTTTAATTATATTAATTATATTATTAAGGTGTTTGATTTTCTACTTAATTGAAATTTCCTGCAAATCAAATGTTTATATGTTTTAAGTCTAACGAATTTGTGGCGCGTAGTGGATGAATTGGTTCCTAGAGCGAGAGATTACTGCATCTTAGTCCGACCATCAGATTATCAGATATTCCCAGTGTATCGCGATTTAATAAATACCTTGTTAGGCAACTCTTGCTCGCGAGAAACTGCGCCGCGAGCGCCATCTGGTTTGCTGAAATTTTGTAAGAATTCAGTGCTTAAGTTTGTGTTTGTTTCATAAGTGTGTAATTAGAAAGTGTTTGAAATATAAATCTGTTTGACTTTCTAATAATCAAACACAAATTGTGTTTTATTTTGTTCCCGTTTAAAAATCAAACGTATATATCTGTTTAATTTGACTCATGTTTGATTTTAGCAAAACAATTTTAATATATATATATATATAGCAATGTTTGATACAAAAGTGTTTGAAACTCAAACGCTTTTCCACTTGCGTTTGATAAGTCAAACATTTCTGCTTAAATGTGTATAATTCAAACACTTACGATGAAGCCATTTTTAGAGTGTATAGGATATTCTAGGAATATTGTGGGAAATATTATAAGAAATAAAATATTTGTTGTTATAAATGGGTTAAAGACACCACTCAGCAGAGTTAAATAAACTGAGATATATTTCTCAGGTTACACAGCGTTACAATAACGTAAGAAAATAACTTTGTACTCTTTGCAAAACGAACAAAGGAAACGTGAGCATGCGTGACCATCGAACGCAATTATCCGACTCAAACATATATATATATATATATATATAAAACAAAAAGGCGCGTTTATAAAAAGAGTTGATAACAACCAATAAAAAACATTTCTCATAAATAAAACTAGTAATAACCCATAAATAGTACTAGCGAACTCTATTACCAACAATATTATAAGAATATTCATTGAAATATCATTAGAATATTCTGAGTACTTACCAAATAACATTTAGAACATTCGTGGAACTGTTTATGAATATTCTTTTCGAATATTCTTAGAATATATGGAAATCATGTTGTTAGAATATTCTCCGAATATTTTGTGCTATATGGGAATAGACAGTGGTGTAACTTCTGGGTTTTTCCTCAACATATCATGCATTATTTCAAAATATTCCCACGTTTGTTTGGCTGCACCAGTATGATTCTTTGTATCTCTGATCTTTTTGTATCGTTTTTTCATGCTATTCCATTTGATGTAGCAGTTATCTGTAGTTAAATTATAACCATTACCATTAAGGGGATCCTGAAGGGGACAGCCTCATTTGCGCACAGTACAATTGGACACGTTGCAAATGGACACCGTGATATTAAACATATAAGGTTGCGTACCGTTCGATTGGACATATTACTTTTGCGCACAGTGCGTTTGGACACATAGTTTTAGCGCACCGGTTGATTGGACACCGTTGCTTTTGGACACATCATATACTTTTGCATAATTTTGAATAAATATACACATTTATGTAATAGATTTATGAAACTGAATATTGTTATTAATTTTATTTTGCAAATAAACGTTTGTAATATTACAGTTCTTTCGCGCACGTATCTTTCTCACACAGTTCTTTCGCGCACGTATCTTTCGCACACAGTTCTTTCGCGCACGTATCTTTCGCACACAGTTTTTTCGCGCACGTATCTTTTGCGCACGTATCTTTCGTGCATGTATCTTTCGCGGACGTATCTTTCGCACACAGTTCTTTCGCGCACGTATCTTTCGCGCACAGTTCTTTCGCACACGGTTCTTTCGCGCACAATGCGATCAAGCACATATACCTCTTGTCTGATAAAGTTACTACGCTCCAAATTGTTACAACCGCGATCTCTCGCTGACTCGATTCCATACTATATCGAGGTCCACAGGGTTGGTTAGAATTAGATTAAATGTTAATTAATCTGCATGTATTACAAAAAAGTTAATTACACTTAATCTAACTCTAACCAACCCTGTGGACCTCGATTCCATACTATATCGAGGTCCACAGGGTTGGTTAGAATTAGATTAAATGTTAATTAATCTGCATGTATTACAAAAAAGTTTTTATTTTAGGAGGAGGAACCCGTCATGGGCCCCCCCCGCGCTCCTTGGGCGGAACGCGCGGGGAGTGTGAGACTCTTACTCACTAAACCTACCTCCATCTGCCAGTCCTGGCTGTGCGAGGCGCAGGATCGGTCAAACGACACTTCATCCGCGCCCCACTTTGCCCGGTGTACTGTCCCTTGCGCCGGTGCGCTGCCCTTGCGGGCCCTAACCCCACCCACGGAGTGTGGCAGACCACCACTCCGCGGGGACCTCCCCTCTATGTTTGAGAGGAGGTTTTAAGGCGAGAGCTGACATTCCCAAGTCATTCCTCGCCCGTCCATCCCTAAAACTCCCTGTTGGAGGTCATGGTGTCCTGCGACCCCACGATGATGATGGCCCGGACAAACGCCTCGACGACCTATCACTCGAGCGCCCGGGCAAATGCCCCACCGACACTCTACCCCCAACAGGTGTCGTCGCGCCTTCCGCCCCAACTCCCTGAGTTGGGGTCCACCCCCTACGACTCCGGAGGGAGGTCTCCCCGACCTCCCTCCCGAGTCTCCACCGCTCTCCCGTCCCGGATGCGACAAGAGGGCCGCCGGTGCCGTTACAACACCCTGCGGCCCCCCCCCCCCGCCTTCATCCGTGGCCGGGACCCCTCCGCCCGACCCCTGGTCGGCGCACACGCTCGGCCCCCTCCTTCCGAAGCATCACCTGCTCACAGAAGGAGAAGACCGCCCGCCAGTTTCTCTCGCTCCTGACCATCTTCCCCATGACGGTCGGGAGCGAAAGATCCTCCCCAATTATATCCGTAAGGACACGGCGTTCCACCCCCCACGCTGGACATTCAGCAAGGGTGTGGTCCGCCGTGTCCCTTTCCGCCTCACAGTGGTGGAAGTGCGGTCCGTGCTCCTTCCCGATACGACACAGGAACTTCCCGAAACACCCGTGTCCGGAGAGAACCTGTGTCGTCCTATACGTCAGCGTCCCCCATCCCCTGTCCACCCATTCGCAGAGGATGGACTGGACGGCCCCGGCCACCCTCCGACCCGATCCTCCCGGGTCAGAGAGTCGCCGCTGCCACTTCAGCAGCACCGCCCTTCTCCCCTGGTCCCTCAGGGTCCCCTTTGCCCGGGCCGTCAGTACGACACCCCTTTCCCGCAGGTCCCGCCGGGGACAATTTATCGTAGTAACTTTATCAGACAAGAGGTATATGTGCTTGATCGCATTGTGCGCGAAAGAACCGTGTGCGAAAGAACTGTGCGCGAAAGATACGTGCGCGAAAGAACTGTGTGCGAAAGATACGTGCGCGAAAGATACGTGCGCGAAAGATACGTGCGCGAAAGAACTGTGTGCGAAAGATACGTGCGCGAAAGAACTGTGTGAGAAAGATACGTGCGCGAAAGAACTGTAATATTACAAACGTTTATTTGCAAAATAAAATTAATAACAATATTCAGTTTCATAAATCTATTACATAAATGTGTATATTTATTCAAAATTATGCAAAAGTATATGATGTGTCCAAAAGCAATGGTGTCCAATCGACCGGTGCACTAAACCTATGTGTCCAAACGCACTGTGCACAAAAGTAATGTGTCCAATCGAACGGTGCGCAACCTTATGGCTGCTGCATTCGTTTACGCAGTAGTTAGTGCATCCACTGCGTATCTCATCTGCTGATCACGTGACATAATTTGCCGAACGCACTCCTGCGTGAACGGCTGCGCGTGTGCGGATTGGTGCGGAGTGTTTTGGAGCGCTTCAAATGGGACTTTCAGTTGCGTTTCGGTAAAGCGGCTCGGTACATATCGTTAAGTAAATTTTAGCAATTTTACAGCAGTAATTTTTAAGATATTTACCCTTTTGTTTAAAGGTTAGTTATTACTTGTTTTTTAAATATCTGAAGCACATTTCATTTAAAAATTTAATTTTTAGAATAATAATGGACGTGATATTGAATAATGTTATTCATATCATACGGTAATGGAACTGATCGACAGTGATAGTAGCTCAGATTCTGATTTATGGTTAGATAGTAAATAATTTAATTATAATTTTAAAACGCTTCCATATTGAACTTGGGCTGCGTTCCGATTTTCCAAATAATTTTTGATTTAGTTGGAACATTTCAAAGTAAAATAAATTCGTGATTTAGGTTTATTGGATCAGTTTAGAACATAATTTATTCAAAGTCTGTTGTAAAGGAAGTGGTAAATGAAATGTTCTACCTTTAACTTTTTGTATATTATATATTAATATATTTAATTTAATTTTAATTATAATTTTGTAGGATCAATTTGCAGAGCTTGTTCTTCACCTTTCTCGTTCTTTATTTTTATGAAATAACTCATTTTCAAGGCAGATCCCATTCATATAGAACCAAGGCTGCGTTCCATTATTCACTGCTAGAGACCTTCATAATCTCACAACATTTCGTAAACGGTCTGTTCATAAATAAATAATAAACATCTCTATAACATGGAGAGCTCTTAATACAGCATCAATAACGCAATAGTAAAACACGTCTCAAATATTATGACAGAATAATTCAATTATATTATTCAATTGATAATTTGCACTTCTAAATCATTTAAGAAATACTGTAAACAATTTCCAAACATCTTGAGAAAATCATAATTAATGTTGGTTAATTAATGTTGTTTAATTAATATACGAAATGTTGTGAGATTATGAGGTCTCTATTCACTGCCAGTACTGAAAATCGGAACGCAGCCCAAGTTCAATATGGAAGCGTTTTAAGGCCGGTATTCATAGTCGAATCTTATATACCAGCCTAAATGGAAGCAGTTTTACGTTCATTTATGCAACACTGTAAGCAGAGCATCCAGAGCAGTACCTCTGAAGTAGCTGCGCAGATGGGATATATCTCTGCATAAACGAATGACAAACTGTGCTGCAGTCGTTTTCGCAGGCAGAGTAAACGAACAACAACTGCGGCAGCCACTGCGTAAACGAACGCACCCTATGTGTCTAATATCACGGTGTTCATTTGCAACGTGTCCAATTGTACTGTGTGCAAATGAAGGCTTCTCATCCTGGAGTCGTCTGTATTACCGGCGGAATTGGTCGATCTTACTGTACTAATTACTCTTTAATGATTGTATAGAATGAAAAATCCTTCTCCACGATTAAAGTATACAAAGAAATATACTGAGCGCAACTCGAATTTATGTTAAAAACGACGAACAAAATTTACAGTTTTATTATCGGCTTATTGTGACGTCACCTCGTACATTAATGTTCTTAATATAAATGTTTTGCAGTTTGTGTGGCCAAAATTCGATAATTGCAAGGACAGAACAAAATGAAAGAATATGGGGAAGCTTTTAGAAATGAGTTTAGAAGCTTAGTGTAAAAGTAATTAGTGCAGAAAGATTCGTGATCATTTCGTGCCTACGTATGCCTGTGAAATCGTGGCTGAATAAAAAATTGTGATTTTTTTCCGTTTGGAAAGTTAAGTCCTGCTTTTCACACTACATTATTGTGTGTACTTTCATCGTGGAAAAGGATTTTTCATTCTGTGAATTCAATAAAAAGAAAATGCAGGAAAATCACCGATTCCGCCGGTAATACAGACGCTGCGACGGAGTTCACTGGCCACTCCAGGATCCCCTTAAGGCTACTGGGCCCGGAGCCGAGAACTCCGAATCGAAGGTGCTGCCACGGTAGTTCGTGGTAGGCCGGTATTCATAGTCGAATCTTATATTTAAGACAGTCTTAAGTGTATCTTCAGATACTCCATAGCCAATGAAATGATCCATATAGCATCTTCAGATAAACTTAAAACGGTCTTAAATATAAGATTCAACTATGAATACCGGCCGTAGGACTTGTAACCTTAACCATATAAAATACAAACAACAAAACAATTCATAACGAAAGTATGTACGCATTAATATGTGTTAGAATGTTCCACCTTGTTCCTATTATATACATATAAGCTGCACTTTGTAACAAAGTTTTATGTATTATATTGCGGATATTTCGATTTTAACCGAAAATGTCAGTGCAGCACGTCAGCGGCCATCTTTGGTTATGATGTCAGAGGCGAGAAAATCATGCACTTTTACGTTGCGCTTTATATCGTTAATATTCGTTATTGTGCGTTACAGTGACATGTGGTGTGTGCAGCAATATCACAAAAATCTCCTGCCACTATAATTAGAGTGTGATATCATATGTGAGACTTAGTCAGTTAGCATCTTTTCTGTCCAAATCAGTCCAATTTCTAGGCTGATTTTGAGGCTACGTATTGATTGTTCCGTTTCAGGCTTAGCGGCCGGATATTTTTACAAGTATGCTGAATTAATCACGAGTGTCACCTTGTGCATATGTGTTTTTATTTCCATACAAAGCGCAACGTAAATGTTCATGATTTTCTCGCCTCTGACGTCATAAACAAAGATGGCCGCGGCGAGGACACAGCAGCCTTAATGGCTGTAGCAATGGTTTTCCAAGTGTAAGTTTTAAGGAGAGAAACACAGATTTCTTCGGAGCAGGTGGTAAATTCGTCTTGCAGTAACTTATTATATAATTTAAGAAATGACTTTATTATTATAAACAGTTATAATTCGCACCAATTTTATCTACTAACGCAGCTATATCTCTAATACTTGTACATCGTCCGAAGGCTAAGGTACGACTGACTCTACACGCTCTTATTTTCGCATTCGCCCGCCCTATCGAATTCTCTCGAACTTTCTTATACATAGTTTTGATCCGCTAGACTCGCCGATATGCGCGCAACATCTCAGGGCCGTATTTCGTCAACCTTGTACGTTTTCCCTTACACAAGCTTGTTTGTTCAAAGTAGGTGTATGACAATTAATATACGTATTTATCTCCTCCAACAGCAATTTCGTCATGGCATCGGTCCATTGAATTCTGCAACTCACTACGTTTACAAAAATTACTTATTATTTGAATAAATTTGGTTAATGAACTTATGTATAATTATATTTTTTAAATAATCATATACATACCAAAATCCGCTTCATTGATGGATTTATCTCTAGCAGCCATTTTTCAAAAAGCCGACAAGCAAGATAAGATTTTTCAATATATTTATTGAATACAGATTTCACTGGGACAAAATCAACAGAATCCATCAAATTGACAACCTGTTGTCAACGATATAAATAATCTGTTGTCAATTGCTTGTTTCCATCGTTTACAGATTATTTATTAGTGAGAAAAATAGGAAAATAAAATTAAGCAGTGACCTTTGTCTTTACGAATTCCTTTCATGTTGTATCATCCTCGAGAAACAATTCATTTACAGAGTAGTCTTCGGTAACGAACATGAGACCGAAAAATATCATAAATGTCATATTTTCAAAACTTTATTGGATAAAATTATTTTTATATAAATTATAAAATAAATTCCGAAAGTTTGAGCACAGATTTAATAAATGACTTAGTCATGTGTACGTACTTTCTTTTCGTTGAGATTAACGAAATACTCAACGATACTTTTGTTCGCTGAAAACATTCGTGTGGAAAAAGAGTGTCAAGGATAAACAAGGAATAGGTACTTATGGAACGGGATTGCGAGGATACGGACTATGAACAGGTATCTCCAAGGAAGCGACTTTCAAAACACATTCTCATTTATTTATAAAGTCCGTGGTTCTTCCACACCGTTCTTCTGTCAGCTACTTCTCTTTATTTTATTGTTATTACAGTATATGAAGGCGTAGGTCGATCGCGAAAATTCATATTGCAAAATGAAAGCTATACACAAGAGATCCTTCTAGTTCGGTAAGCTTTATCATTGCAGAGGTAATGACCGCTGGCGGCACGATATTCAAAGGTACATTCAGTGAGTGGAGAATATGTGGGAATAAAACGTGGCCACATAATCCGTCGAACAAAATACTCTCGAATTTTACCGTATGCCGTGCAACTAGCTCGTGCACGTATCGGCAAGGCACAGGTATGCATGCAAACTGGCACTCTATGAGCAAGCTAACACCCTCGTCTTGTTCTAGTTTTGAATTCCCATTACAATCATAATCCCTGGTTTGAATCTCTCAAGGAACGTTTTGGCCGTCACTCATTGGAATTATAGTTACCTAGAATTGAATAAGTTAGGAAATTTCGAGCTTAGAGCGTAGTTAATATTATTTCATCACTTGCGCCGCCTTCTTCGCTTTCACGAGCTCCACCAATTCCTGCAGGCAGAGAAAAACAAGTTATACGTCGGATCTGCATTTGCCGACAATGTAGTATTCAACAGTGATAGTGTATTATTGTACATAAAGTATTGTACACAAGAAAATATATTATATTATATCTAAAATATCTTTACTTTTATTTTCCGCCGTTTTGCTATTTTTATCCATGTTTCGACCACTTCGTAGTTTTATGTAATCTTTTTATATTTATTTTCTTCGAGTTTTACAAAAGATGAGCGCGAATTACGTTATAATAATAACGTAAAACAATAATATGTTAGATCTTACCTTATACCTCTTCATGCACTCCTTTTTCGTTCTGCTGGGTATACACGATGCAATCTGATCCCATCTATCCGGGACCGTGGTAGGATAAGTTTTTAGTGCTTGCTCCAGGAGTTTCTGTTCCGCTGGCGTCCACGGCGTCGATTCCTTCTTTGGCTCTTTGGGCTCGATGGTAACGCCATTCGCGATCGGATGATCCAGACGTTCCGTGACAGCTGGCATCCTCTCCTCGATCGCGTCCTTGCTCTTTTTCTCGGCAATAAAGTTATCGAAGGCCTTCTTATTCGCTTGCTCCTTCAGACTGGATTTACTAAAGTCGGTCGACTGTAGACTCTTGGCCTTCGCCAGAACCTCCTTAGCGTCGCGAGTGACTCCGCTGCTGGGACCGCTGCTGTGTTGATTGATGAAATTCGCCACCACTTCCCAGCGTTGATTAGTACCGGCGGGGAATAGGTTAACCGCCTTTATCAACAATTGCAAGTCGTTCTCGCTCCAAGGTGCCGTGCAGGACTTGGTTTGCTTTTCGGGCGTGTTTCTAGTATCGTTGTTGATTACATTGACGCGTCTTTCGGCCTCGATTATCCGCTCCGTCTCGTCAACGATGTTGAGAAATGCTGTTCTGCCGTCGGCTTGCAGTTTTTTCATCACCTCCTCCAGCTGCACCAGTTTGAACAGTTCGCATATCTTCTGTACGCTCTCCATATGCCGGATATTTTCTGTCGAATTCTCGGCGAAATAATTATTCGCCTTGCAAAAGTCTCTGAGCGCTTTTCTCTCCTTACGTAACGCCTTTTTCTGCACCTCTCGCTCCTGTTTTAACGCGTCTTGCCTCGCCCTCTCCTCGGATTCTCGTTTCTCTTTCTCCAATCTTTCCTTCTCCGCCGCGTCCCGCGCTATTCTTTCTTCCTCTTGCTGTCTGGCCTTCGCGGCCTCCTGCTTCGCTCTTTTCACGGCATTTTTCTTATCCTTGTCGTCCTGCTGGAACTTTTTTATTCTAGGGTCTATGTTGTACGCCATGTCTACTAAGCTGCGTATTCGTGCCATTTCTTCCTTTTTTCGTTTTGCTCTCGTTGCTTTGTTCTTCCTCTCAATCCACTTACGCATGTCCCGACTGCAATCAATTTCGTCGTAAATATACCATGCCTATAAATTTTTTCAAAAAGAAGGATCACGTACGATTTGTACTTACTCTTGACCGCTCTCCTTATCCTCTTCGTCGAGATATGAGTATTCGCGCCACGACTCAAAGTCGTACCAGAATGTGTAGAAGTTCTCAACTTTCTCACGCACCGCGTACGGGCCACCCAATTGTGGCACAGGCTTTTTCACGGACCACCGTGAGTTGTCCTTGAATGCTTTGCCTAACACCGTATAGAAATCGCACCGACAATCCTTTTCGTCCGGCAAACTATCGTCAAAATAAGGATCCACACTGTCGTAACTTCGTCTCTTCGCTTGACTACCCAGAGTCTCCCAGGCGCGAGTTATGCACGTGAAATAGTCGTCGTCTGGCCGGATCTCTTCACCCATTGCTTTGCGCTTGTCGGGATGGTGTTTTAATATTTTCTGCTTATCTGATTTAAGATTGACACAATAATAAATTAATTGTATAATTTTTAACTTTAAGTTTAGTTAAGTTTAATTTAACGTTCTAGAGTTAATCGAATCATAACGGTTCTGTAGCGACAATAGGTCTTTGTTCAGCTAACAAATCAAATAGTTTGCAAACATATATTCAATAGTGAAAAAACAATAAAACTGTTTGCTCGAGACTGCTCTTGAAAACAAAACAGATAAAAAATATGCATGTCCATCACGTCGATCAAAGCTCTTTTGTTGTCTAACGAATCTTTAGTAGATTAAGATCGATTTTGTAGGTTTTGCAATCATTGCAAGTTTAATCGTTTTGTTGATCATTACTCGTGTGGTTCACTAGCTTGTTTTTCTTTTAGGCACCACAATAGATAATGGAAGTTTTCCAAGTTTCTTCTAAATTATCTATTGTAAAAAACGTTGATTTTATTTTATTATTAAAACAAGCTGTTCTTCAAGTGTAAAAATAAGCATATAAGCGTTTGCATTCGTTCGCGAATAATCCATAGAGATGCTATTTACTGTTTGCAGCTGACACCTTATCAATACAATATCTACGTCCTATGAAATATATATATATATATATTTACATACAGGCTCTCTTGATGAGATTTTCTGTCGCTCGATGCCTGAGATTTTTCAAGCCTAGAACGGCGTAATGGTCCTGATCTTTCCAGTTCTTTGGATCGAGCGACCTAAGATACTTGAGGTCATCTTCAAACTGGTATTGAGAGAAATCTTCCTCCTCTTCGTCTGACGATTCCGAGATGCCGGTGCGTGTGAGACTGCGATAGAACTGGGCTCGCCATGCTTGTGCGGTTGAGTATAAGACCACTGCACCCGCCGTGCTGGTACTGGTCTTGGCTGAATCTGCAATGCGTCTCTCTCAGAAGCAAGAAAGTTACAAGGATCTCTCGTGCCATTATGACACGTAGAGTAAGGAAAACGCGTGACATATACACGCGCGAGTCAAAGTATCAATCGTGAACGAATATGTTCGCAAAATTATGTGAAAGCTCTCGCGTGATCTAGAGATTTCTTTCCAGAAGCAAGAGCGGGTTAAGCTAATAATTATTCCATGTTCAACAGTTGACAGAATGGCAAACCGCGCGAGTTTACACGAACAATTCGCTGCGTTGCGAAAGTTCTAACCTATTCTAACCTCCCACGGCCGGTGTCGTGTATCGTTGGACCGCGGAAATTCCAATATCTTACCAGATGTGGAACTAAAAGCAGCCGGATACTTGTTCTCGGTGCCATCCGTCATTGTCACGTAATTGTCACGAGGGATTAATTTTAAAGTCGCATGCGGAATACACGACAGCTCACGATCTACCACAGTCTACCACGCTACGAGCATCGCCGACCGTGCTGAATTGCTGATGCTGAAGCAGCGCGCAAGACAAGGAGGTACAGAGATGCGATATATCGATACTGTACTATCGTAATGTATCGCAACAATTTGATTCTTTTTTTTTAAAAATAGACATATACATGTCTATGGAAGAGGCACGTTAGTCTTTGAGCAAATTACAATGCAGTTAATCGGAATTTTACAGCTACATTACGAAATAAATCGCGTAATAATCATCAAGATTATCTCAAAATATATAAATACAAAAGCGCTTTTTTGGAGGAATAGTTAAAATTTGAATGTTATTAATTTCTCATAAAAACGATTCAACTGTACTTTACTGAAAAATTGCAATTTACAAATTCGGTTTTACATGTATAAAATAAATCGTTGGATAATATCAGCTATTGATATCGATATGTCAGTTACCGACCAATATACAATAAACTCCTGATTAACCGGTCTCTATAGGATCGATAGGACTTTAGGCCGGATAAACGATATATGTATAGCGTATTGAAACTGCTGCAGCAAAGATTACCGACAATGCTGGTATTCGAGTTTGAAAGCCGCAGGGCGTCCTGTCTGTATCTTTAAAAAAATATCCTACGTCTTTGTTTCATGCCAGTGCCTTGTACATACATGCATGTATGCAATATAATACAATTTTGCTATTGCCTTGATTAACTTATTGTCGGTGATTTAACTTGTTATTGGCTGATACAAGGTGTACCACGTACCACCATACATATGTACGCTCCTATGTAGTAATTATATAATTATATACTATTTAATTTAATTTTAGTTAATATAAGTATTATTTAATTTAATTGTAATTTCGTTTAAGAATACCTTATATGCACTGATGTAATAAGATAGTATATGCTAGTTCTTGTGGCATTGCATACCTTTATATTTCAATATAAAAAAAAATAGACGAAACAATCGACCATTGTAATAATATAAATAGTAATAGAAAATAATAAAAGAAAAAGGATGATCCAAAAAACAGTAGGTTTTAATCATTGTTGTAGATAATTGGTAAAAGTATGGTAAGATAACATCTAATATATTTACATAGGCATTCAGCATCATGAAAAATTATAAAATTCTAAAAGTTAAAATCTAAATGCACCATACTGAACATTTGATATTATCTTTATTTAACAATAATGCGCCAGTTAACAAGGCACGTATTTTCTTTTTCTGCAGAGCATTGAATCTCGCGCGCAGATCTCGCATGGAAGAATTTCTCGCTCCATTAGGGATCTTATGTAGCTTACAAAATAGAGATAGATCGCTTATGCAATAACAAGTAATAGTGTAAAGAAATACAGTCGTTTGTTCGCTGGTTTCCTGGCAAAGAATCAACTGGACGGAAATCTTAAGCGCGAACCAATGTAAGCCTTTGAACGTACTCTGACGTTATGATACCGATATACTGGAGGAAGACGAGGAATTACGGGACCACAAACCATTTTCTACTAGGCGTCCTTTTGCGTTCGCAGCGACATGAACCTGGACTTCGATAAATTATCTTATTTGCTTGGTTCGACATTCGCAAGATTCATAAATAAATTACGGGGAGTCGGATTTATGCAACGCTGCTGCGCGAAAATGTTACATCCCTTTCTCCAAGCCGTTAACTCGCGAGAGAAAATAAATTAGAATACGAGGCAACATTAATAACAAATGCGACTTGTCAGTCATGTCTAAAAAAGAAGGTATCACTAAGATATTAAGGTACTAAGGTATTATATATCATGACCCCTAAATAGAAACAGGAGAGCTCCGAGCTTCGAAAATTAACAATCTACTGATGCCCGGGAGATGACAGTCGCCTCTGATACGGGTTTTGAAGCAGTCGCGGGGAACATTCGATTACACGTAACAGCAGCGCGTCGATGTAATCCTCTAGATCGGTAAGTCGCTTGTTCTTTTCCGTGACTTGTGTCTGCAGCTGCAACGCCAGTTCTATCAAGTCCTGAAATGAATAAAACGCAAATCATTATAAAAACTAATTAAAAAAAGAAATATAATAGCAGGAATGTTAACATCAGAATTTTCTACACTTATACGAATATGTTCACCTCTCTCGATTTTCCCTCGAATTGATTGAGGACTTCGTGCGGTAAACGACTCTTCAAATTCACGGCGTTCTTTGCATCTTCGCCGCCGATAATGATTCTTTCGGAAGACAGGTGATTCTCATCGTTGGCATCTTTAAACTTGTTTTCCTTCTCCTTTTTCTTGTCCTTTTTCGCGTGCTTCTCTTCCTTGGGACTTCGCGGCCCGTGCTTATCGTCCTTCTTATCCTTCGGCTTGTCTTCCTTCGCGAGTTTCTCCTTGCTCGTGGCGAGCTCCTTGTTCTTCGGATAGAGGATCTCTCTCGGTGCCGGGCAGGGCGGTTCCGGTGGATCTCTCAATCTCGAAACGACCGGCGAAGCGACTGGCGAACGAGCCGGCGACGCGTTTTCGCGCTTGTTTTCTTGATGTTCGTCCACCACGATCTTAGGCTTGCTTTCCCACCTGGAGAATATCGTATTATTTCGCCATCGGTCACATATTTTTTACTTAATGTACATACATGTTTGTTGCATTTTTATTATTCAATTAACAATTTATTTTTATTAACAATTTATCATCAAGCACATTTCCATGTGAAGTTGGACGCAACGATTCTCTTTCTATATTTTATTTATTTCGTATTTTCTCGAAGATTATAATTTGATAACGTAAATATGATCTGCGTTATTCTCACCTTTTAGGAATGCTGCTCGCCTGCTTGCCATACAACTTCAAGCCCCATTCATCATCCTTTGTCAAATTGTCGACCTTTGACAGATTCGTAGCGGACGCGCTCATAGTAAATCGCGGTGGTTTGCTTGGTGCAGCATTGGTCGGTGCTGGAGGTGTATGGTGTACCTCACTGGATACGTTATTCTGTGAGCCATTTGATATTCCGTTGGGGTTGCCGCTGCTCACGGTATTCGGCACGGGTGCATTCAGCGACGATGCCGAGCTTTTGTGAGATAAATCGTCAAACTGCAACAAGTATTATATTAAATGAAATATTATATCAATTATCAAATGTGAAGTATTATGAAGTCTGGTTATTAATGACATCCTTTAAAAAGAAAATACAATTGTTTATAACTAATTACCACACTAATATAATTTGCTTCAACTTACCGTGAACTCATCTTCGTCCTCGCTGATCACTCCAGGGTCAGCTTCGCCCGGTTCCTGTCTCGTGATCCTGAATTGATCTTCCGCTTTCTCGCTCAAATTATCTCCGTCGAGTCGGTTCTTGCTCTTGCCTTTGACTTTGTTCCCGATCGACTTGGCCAGCTTTTTGAGGCCTTTGCGCTTCTCGAGGCTGCCGATACTGAGCAAACTGCCGCCGATCGACTGCGCGGCGCTTGACAGTTGGCCCAGCGAGCTCTTGTGCCGCTCTTTCTTACTTAGATCAGTCAGACTCCCAGCTTTCACGATGAAACCAATCTTCACTTCGAGTTCGCCTCTCTCTTTCGTGTTCTCCTTGCCTGGTTTGCTGTTAAGAGTATACCTAACGCAAACGCATTTATTTATTTTATTTCTTTATTCAATTTTATACGTACGTAGTATAAACAAATATTCAAAAGTATTGTTGAAGTAACTATCCTTTTTGGTTCCTCCATTCATTAATAATGCATGACATAGAAATAGATACGCGAGCGATATATGTGCAAAAGCAAAAAAAGTATGAAAAATAAAAAAAATAACGTAAAGAACGTGCTCGCGTTCATAAACTTCACAAAGGGTTAAAGAGAGCTCGCATACTTGGACATGTTAAAAATTTATTGCCACACGAGGCGAACGGTTAATTGCTATGTCGCGCAACAACAATACATATAGAGGAATGCGGGTGGTTGTTGATGAAATAGCGATACGCGGCAGGTTTCCCTTTCTCGGGCAATTTTCCTATGAGCGGCAGGCGAGATTTGCATGGAACATAACGGCAATTATGCCACTCTATCCTATATATAGCACTCTATCGTACCATCTGTTCCTAGGTCTCTCGTACACGTCAAAGCTGGAGAGTGGTACGCTGACGGTGCCGAGAAACTCGTCGACACCCAGGAAGTTGCGGTGCAAAGCCGTGAGGACGATCTCCGCGGTGTTGCCCTGCTCCGGGATCAGCAGCTCGCATTCCTCGTGCCATTCCACGTCCTTGGTAGCCTTCTCCTTCACCGACGTCTGGTACTTTTCCTTACCGAGGGCAATCGTCACGAAACAGTCGTTGGTCTCTGCAAAGCACGTTCACAGTTCAGCGCTGGTTGTCGTTTCGCGCGTGGGCGACGAGCGGTCGACCGCGCGTGCGAGGTCGAAAGATTAACGAGACGTACCTAACGGGAATTAAAGGTCTCATTCGGTAAAAAGACACGCTGTCGCGCGAGTAACTCGACGACGCTCATGTGAAAGATGTGATTTTTAATTCCAGTTTCAATCTCTTATCTTGGACCGGTGGTTATAAATAATAGTAAAGCGGGTAAAATTAATAACGAAGGGTAATTTCATCTTTCCGTGATGGTGAAACGTAATTTCTCGGATATAACGTGTGGAACGGCTATCGATACTTGTAATGTATGTCCTTTTGCGGATGCGAAATTCGCAATATTAACTGGTAATTCACGCTCACTCATTAGCAGCGTTTGTGTTTGCTCATTTTACAGGCAATAAATACAGTAATGTCACAACGTGCATCAGGGACGCGCATCGGGAAGCCGTTAACTTGTCACATTATTACGCTGATTATTAAATCGAGAAGATAACGTATGAATACAGATGCTTGTGTTATGTCAGTTGAAAGCTGTATAACTCTTTAAAAAAAAAAGTACGTTTAAAATCTTTATTTATTACGTTAATTATTTTCTTTTGTTGGTAAAGAATCGTACTGACACAGTTCAATAGTTAATTTTAGAAAATTAACACATACTCATCGTATATTGTTAATTCTTTATTAAAAGTTTTATTCTCTAGAATATCGTTAATAAATAATACATTCTTGCCATAAAGCACAGTACATGGTTGTCACTTAATTACGGTACGATAGAAACCAGTTCAACGGTTCTGGTAACCCGTAAAATAATGTAAAATTTTGCGATGAACCGTGTCATTTCGATTCCGTCAGCATAACGGAATCGCATGATCGCGTTGGACGAGATTCGAGGCTGGCGTAACAGCAACGCACGAAAACTCCTGCGTTGCACACACAACTTGTGTTTTACAAACACAACTTGCTTTGCTAGCGAAAACCGGATGATTCATGACCTGAAATAGCCGCTAAATACGAGGTCACTCGGTATCGGGAGCGAACACGCGAGTAAAGCGTAGGTAGGTAAGAAACGTGACTACGCACGTCTCGACAAATGACGGGAATGGACGACAGTTGTGTGAACTATTGCGAAAGATTATTAAGATCATTCTTTACGCGTGACGCTTTGTCAAAAATCAAACCAACATCGAGAAATCAAGGAATCTTTTGCATGTAACTGAATCCTAATTTTTTAAAACAAATTTCTTGTTTTTCACATACTTATTTGATTTTTTAACAGATTTTTAAACATTTTAGAACATGATGACGTTTTTATTCTCAAACAGAAACACAGGATGCATCGACGAGAAAAGATCTGCATTTGATCGGATGGGCAAAAAATGTGGTACTCACTGTGCTTCCCTTTGGTCAGCAAGTCCTTGGCCCTCTGAACTGCAAACAAAGAGAAATTAAATGTTAGCTAAATGTGGTACAAGCATCGAGCAATTCTAACAGTCTATCATTAATGCGTATTACAATATTGCGTTATTTTTCTCTTAAGTGTTTACGTTCCGCAGTTATTATATTCTTGCGGAATAAATCGCCAACCGGACGGATTACTCGATCGCGATTAATCTTGCAGCTGAAGCCGCCGCGTGTCGTTAACGTTAATGGACCTTACTGGCGCGTTAACGAACCGAAGAAATGAGCACGTGTGCACGAATAACCGCGTTCAATCGTTCATTCCATGCACGGCAATTAAATGGTGATGCCGTCGTGAACACGTGGCTATGATCCGTCGTGAAAACGGAGATTTCTTTGGGCTCTCACGTACAGTACTGTCCACTTTTCTGCCTCGGTCGACTTTCCTCGACTTTTCGCGTGTTCACGAGAGAGAATCTCACGGAGAGAGAAAGAGAGAAAGAAAGAGAGAGAGAGAGAGAGAGAGAGAGACGTCACGGTTCTCGCGCGTAATCGCTCTCGCTTATATCACAGTAAAAGCCACGCGACACGTACATATCAGAGTTGTACCGCCCCATTATACTAATCTCGCGATTCCACGTGCGAGAAATCGCTCGTTTCATTCATCGCTCATTTTTTCCCCTGCACCGAGAATTGTAACCGAAGGAAAAGTGCGCAGACCACTTATCAATCGAGCTCAACTTTGCGAAACCTTGACCGCGATTCGCGATTTGAACAATGATATCAACACAGCTGAATCGTTCCCATACATTTTCCGAGAACCTTCACGCAAATGCAGGTCGCAGGCGACCTTTCTCGCCGGGCGCTTATCTTTAATTATAATATAATAAGATTTTACACATGTAGAGACAAGTTGGGTAATGAGAAACTGATGCAGAAAGTCGGGATGATATTTCATTGCATGTTGCTTTGTCAATATTTTTCTTTCTTAGATGCATAATTTCAAGTGTTTTACCACGTGTTTTATCAGCTTTAGCAAGTATCATTATTAGTATAAATTCGTAAAACGACCATGAAATAAAATGCGGCAGCGATAGAAAAAGAAAAAAAAAAGGAAATGAGAGTTGCGTCTCCCAAGCGTGATCCGTTAGTTCGTAACGCGAAGCGTTACCGAATAACTGAACTGAAGAAGCAGGCACTTCCTCGTTCTCACACGATGAACCGTAATGAACATGCGCGAGGCACGAGGAGGCATATTCTCCGATTTCTCGCGCATCGAACACGGCCGGGAGAGCCGATTCTCGCCGCATTCTCTTCGCGGTAGGCCCGGACTTGTATGTCCGACGTGCTCGAGAGCCCTTATACCGCGAGGAAGCCGCAGTCAAATACCGTTTGGCCGGATAGCAGCAATTTCTCAACGCTCCGTGCGCTCCACTGACGTTAACCGCAACGATTGCCACAACGAGATCTCCTCGAAGAGTCTCTTTCGAGTCCATCGATCTCGAGAATCTCGAAGATCCGCATCATCGCGCGAGAACTTCAGTCGTCAAGCTCGTTCCATTAATTCTCGAGTCTGCAAAGTTCGCGGCGTGTCGGCAGATTCATCC
This sequence comes from Ooceraea biroi, assembly GCF_003672135.1. Classification (NCBI taxonomy): domain Eukaryota; kingdom Metazoa; phylum Arthropoda; class Insecta; order Hymenoptera; family Formicidae; genus Ooceraea; species Ooceraea biroi. The sequence goes on along the minus strand of NC_039517.1, from coordinate 10,404,305 downwards.
TGGAACGACGCAGGGGATCTTGATTTGCGGTCTCCCGAGGGAACCCATTCTTCGGGGCCGAACACACCTGGCGAGTTTTCCGGACTCGCAGCTGACCGTTGGCCGAGCAAAACGCTCATGTGGTATCCAGCGCAGATGTGTCTCGCTTTCCTCCTCGCCGTGTGCACGCGTATCGCGTTACAGCTGCGAGACTCCCAATTTGACAACCGGTGTAGTTGCGCCGACGCCAGAAGGTAAAAGTTTCGCACGCGCGCGCTAATTGGGAGGACAAGTGTTCTTAAGCACGAGCGCGCTTTCGCGAATTAAAACCGCATTCTCGGTAACGAGCCCGGTATCTCGCGATCGATCGGTGAATGGTAGAATCTATTATAATTGAAAACTTCATTGCTGAGCTAATGTTGAAAGTTGGGAAGACCCGGTGAATTCCGTTGGAACTCGACTGTCGCTGAAGGAAGCAGCAAAGGGGGAAAAAGAAAGGAATTTTTCGGAGGGTTTTTCAGTCTTGATGGAAACTGAACGCGCGCATATGAAAATACTACACATTTTTTTATCACATCAGATATCATCGATGAGTAATTGGTTGAAATATCAATGACACGCGTCACATTAGATATGGCCAAACGGAGAGCGCGCGGTGAATCAATATGTTGAAAAAGATTTCAGCATTATTATAATGTAATTTAGATATCGATAAACTCTTCCATGCAACGAAACATGTGTTAATGCAGGCTGAGGATAGCCCGAAGTAATATGCGTTTGCAGTCCGAACGACGACGCATCTACATAATTAACATAAGCTTAATTGCTTGTCGGCAGTAATTGAACCTGTTACAAGAAGCTATTACAAACACTAAAAGAGTCGCGATGACTTTGCGTCTCTTCGCAATCTCAAGGAAGTCAATAGAAAGTCGAGAAAGATAAGGAGAAAATACGGCGGAGAAAGACAAGATATATTTGATATAACTAATCAAGAATTCGAAATGTAATAACTTTTTACGCGCGCAAAGTGCCATAAATTGACAAAACTTTTAACAGCATCCGCGGAAACATTATCTCCTTTTTATAACAAGTGTAAACGTGATATTTATATTGATAAAAGTTTAAAAGTTTAAGCGAAAGGGAAGGTATGGGAAGGTTTTCCATGATAATTTTCAGACAGAATTGAGATTCGCACGTTCGAGCGGAGAACATGAAAAGCGAAAACAGCTCTCGAGCAGGGTGCATTCCTGACGAGCAATCTCTTTAAATACACGTCGTGGTGCGACAAAGATACGATGACACATCGAGAAGAAGCGCAACGGCGTAGGTATATCGTTCATGTGTTCGTCGTGTCGTTTCTATTCCCTGCATCCTTGCTTCAAGATAACAAGAGAGATAAATATCGCCGGAGTAAATTTCATGCACGTCCTAACGGCTTTAATCTAGTCGATTATGTTATCGATAAGATGATAATCCCGCCGAAGATACAAGGTCATGATTCTTCAACAGAAGGTACTTCTTCAAAAACATTTGCCATAATAGTTTCCGTCGTATTCCACGGAATTCAATTTTCCCAAGAGCTATATCTCGAAAAAATCTTGGACGCGCCTGGAATGTAGCAACCGCGCGGCGAGGTCGCGAGACGGTCTTCTGCGTTGCAATTCGCACGGATCGCGGGGCCTCGGACGGGCCCGGCTACATTCCTGGGCAAACGCGACGAGGTTTCGCTTGCCTAGTTTCCGTGCGAGTGACACGTAACCTCACGTACGTGCGCATGTATTGGCGCTACTCGTGGCTCATAATCGCGTTACGGCACGCTCCGACCGCGGGCGCATCCGAACAGATTGCAGAAATTATCTGTCGAAAAGGGGGCGGGCACGCGTGTTTGTTCGCAGCGATTTACCCACCTGTCACTTGAACATGCGTCGGACTCCACATTTTGAGGGGGAGGGGGCTGCGGGAACTCCGCACTAGTCTTTCTTGCTTGTTCGTTACTCCTCGTCGCTCGTCGGGACCCGTTCGTTGCGCTCAAACGTTACGATGTTCCACGTGAAGCTTCCGACGACAACGACGACGACGCGCGACGACGCGTTACAGACAAAACGACCGCATCATGCGGCCGTGTCCCACACACTGGTTGTTCGTACCAGCTCGTGCAACCGCCTCGCTCGGCCGCGGTCGCCCGACTCCGCGCGCGCCCGAACCGAACCGAGTCTGTCACGTCAGCGGCAGCCGAACGTTCACCGAAGTTCACCGCGCCGAGCGCCGAGCGACGACTACAAACTCACTTCTGCCTGCCGCGCGTCCGACAACCGCTAACTAAACGTGCGTCCGCCACTCCGCCAGGTGCGGAACAAACGGAATCGACTGTACGACCGATGTCGATGTTGATGAATTGGCTGGGCCTCCAGAGCCATATGCCACATATCATATATGTCGTTATATATATGATCCAACTATTTTTAGATTTTATGAGGCCATTTCCGATGGTATTGCAATGTTGGGTAACTCGTGGAGGGTTCGAAGCAAGCTCCACCCCCTCCCCAAGTTTTTCAAAAAGTAGTTTAATGTAATATTATACTTGAACGATTTCTTCTTTTAATACGACTGAATGAAATGACCATGAAATGACGATTTGTTGCACGCGATCGTACTATCCGTGACATTTAAAGTACACAAACAGAATTCTACTTGCAAATGAACCGCAAATGAACCTCCACAAGCAATGACATTCGATTTTGAGAGACGCATAATCTGTCTAATAAGAGTGTGGTTGGCAGTCTGTCAAAGAAGAATTTAAGAATTCAGTTTAATTTATAGGAAAATTTATTATTATATAAAACTGAATATATACATCCATTCTACTTGATTGAAATTAAAATGCTTTCATACTAGTAATGTACTATTTTAGATTGGATTAGCATCAGGCGACTGTAACGGCCACAAAACATAGCTTCGAAACGCGACACACATGACAAAATTTGTCGTTCCCTGCCAAAAGTTCAACAACTTTCTTTACAGTGCATCGTAAGGAAAGGCGCCCTTTACCGGCTCTTATAAAAGTTTTAGGTCCATCTTTTACGGACTGAAAGTTATGCCGATCACGCTCTCTTGTTTGACTGATTGTAGCGCAAAGCATGCTTCGAAGAGTCAGTCAATCGACGCCACTGATGATTGGAGACATTATTAATGTAATTGCATTTTAGTCCTAATTGAACAGAATGTATCTAAGTATTGTTAAATCAAGTTTTCTATACATTATATCACCACGCTCTTATTAGACAGACTGCAAATGGTTTGAAATTTAAAAACTCGGAATCTGAAGTGTGAAATACCGATTCAATTAAAGTCAATTAAAGTTGCTTTAAACTTTTGATTTCGTTTTCTATAGGTAGAGAGAAATTTGATTTTGAAATCTGTTGATCGTCGGTTGAGTTACTTTGATACTGTTTAAATTTTTCTGCATTCTACTTTTACTTATATCTTTCTAATAGGAGATGGAAATGAGGAAAGAATGAAAAATTTAATAATAATTTCGCTAATAAATTGATATTTTAAAAATATTTTTATGAAATCTCGTGACACACACAGTTTGAGAACGTGAATTCAACTTTCGGACACTTGGGTTCTAATCTTTGCACAGGCTTCCCTGAAGTGCAAGTCGTTACAATGAAAAATGTATCAAGGCGATGAATCTAAAGACATTGAGAGGTACACGCATATACTAAGTCTTAATTGTGCAACTTGGCCTTCGTGTGTGAAAAATTTCCCGTTCGTTTCTCGTATGTCTGATTAACCATATCCTGAACGAAATGTTAATTAAGCACTCGCAGTCTGCGATTTCTGCACTGATAAGGGCTGCGCTGCACAATCGTGAGAAACACTTTGTGCGTATCTTGGATTCTCCTCGTAAGCAAAAAGATCAGCTCGGCTTTCATCAAGAACGAATACAATAAACGAGAATAACATTGACATAAATTCAGAATTAACGATTATCCTCTCAATTAGGATGTATTTCGATGTTTCAAGTCTGTAATAAATTTTTCAAGTCAATTCGAGCTCGTGGTCAACCAACCATTATATTTGAAGTGTATTTGTAATGTATAAAGGAATCTCGCAAAGAAGAACGGATGTGGCGAGGTGATAGCCGTGTACGTGTCGCACCGCAATTGCCGTGCATCACCGTGCTTGCTATTTCGTAATCATTTAATAGGAACTTTTCAACTCGAACGATCGGTTTGCTTTCGATCAAAATACTAATTTCCGTTAGTGGCGTACGTGATTACATGCTTCACATTTCGTCTATTATTTAATCAAAACATATTAAATTAATTATCAAAGTCAGATGTAACTCATAATTATGTCACGATTTTAACTGCATGATTAAATTTCGGGTTGCATATTATCCTATCAAAGTTTCAATCCGATATAAATATCTCCGTAATTAAGCGATATAATTATATGTTATTTCTATCTGTTTTCAACCAATTTATAATCTCTTTTTTTTAATTACGAAACCTACATGGGCGCTGCATCCTTTGTCAATAATGTTTATGTACTTGAATAATGAGGATAATCGCGCAATCATGTGTCATTAATTTTTCATCGCTTAATTACGTCTCCAAGCAACCACTTGTCCAGCATGGTCACACCTTCTTTTATTGGCGCGATCATGCAGCTTTATCGTGGGTGCGCGTCGCGTCGTTGCGTTTTACAATCGGGACGATACCTTTTATCTACGATGAGTGCATTCATGTTTGCTCGAATCGTCATTGTTGCACACGCCCGCGCGATTGCATCACACCTTCGCGTTGCAATGATCCACGCACGAATACGAATCATTCATTCGCATTTCGTGGAAAAGCGAAGACGAAATTAACATATTTATGTCGGATGTGCGTAGACCGACGTACTCTACCGCTCATCGCGCATCGCGCGTCTATTCACAGATGGCGCCACCATATCGATTCGTGTTCAAAATTCTCTCGTATTTATTATTATCTCCTGCTTACTCGCGCTTTTCCAGTACGGCAAGTTCTCCGCGACGGTGTTTCGCGCGTGATTTCCACCGGCCTTTTATTCAAGAACGTGTCGAGCCCTGATTTTTGTTCCGTTCGCTCCGCACGAGATTGGCGCACGTGAATCGCGCGCATTCGTGACCTCCGGTTCGCGTGGCGCAAATTCAAATCTTGCTTAGGAAGGTAGAAACATTAAGAAAGGCGAAGGCGGTTATCGCGACGCAAACCGCGCGATATCGGCAAGAAAGGAAAAGGCAGAGAGGAAGGAGAAGCCTCGATACTCGGCAAGTCGCGGGTCCAACGGTACCGATTGGCGTCCGCCATTGCGCAGAATCGAGCGACTCACCGCGGATCCGCGCTCGCTGCCGCCGCCGCCGTCGTCGTCGCGTATCGCCAGTCGATTCGAACGATCGTTCGGTGGTGGCTGGGTGGTGACAGTGCGCGATCGGTGGGTTCGTTTCGGCGGTCGTTAGATACGACACTAGAGCGAGAGAGAAAGAAGCAGAAGAGAACGGGAGACCGCGGGCCCCGCGCGCGTACACATCCGTCTCGCGGCTGCCGTTCCGACATCGGCGCGTGACTCTCGAGGTGCGTGTCGCGTCGTGTGTTGGGTGAATCCGCGGATTCCGCGGATCAGCGGGAACAGGTCCCCCGTATAGCGTGTGCGTTTTCGACTCGCATCTGCTTCGTCGTCCGCCTCTGTGAGACCGACGCGATGTCCTCCCTGAAGGACGACAAGGTGCCGCGCGCCCGGCTCTGCCACATCGTCAAGTGGGACGACTTCCCCGGCTACGGGTTCAACCTGCACGCGCAGAAGGGCAAGAACGGCCAGTTCATCGGCAAGGTGGACGAAGGCTCGCCGAGCCAGGCGGCTGGGCTGCGCCAGGGTGACCGGATAATCGAGGTGAACGAGATCGACATCGCGAACGAGACCCACAACCAGGTGGTCGAGCGGATCAAGGCGTTCGCCAACGAGACGAAGCTGCTGGTGGTCGACCAGGAGGCGGACGACTACTTCAGGGATAACAACATCGTCATCAAGGGCACCATGCCCAACCTCAAGGTGATCAAGACGCCCGAGAGGAATCCGAACAGCGTCGAGGACCGATCCGACGGCAACTCCAACTGCTCCGTCGACGAGGTGAGCGGAATGAGACGGGACCCTGGTTATTTAACATATTTTCTCGTATCTCGACTCTGAAAGTACCGAACGCGCGATTTATTACGCACCGCGCTCTTCAGTCTTCAGTCACTCGAACGATAAGCCGCGTACTCGTTATTTTACATTCACCTCAAGGCTGCTTACTAATTTTTTGCGTGGTAAACACGTCATTATATATGTGATATATATGTGGTGTGTATATATATATATATATAATATATATAATTTGTGTATGTATCCCATAATGACGTGTTTACGCAATATAATATATACATATATATATATATATATATATATATACACATATGTACATATATTTCAAATATTGCGTCAGGGATGCGTCAATATACGTAACGAATAACTTTTGCATTTTCTTTCCTCGACAATTTTCTTTCTTCCTTCGCAGAAACGAAGAATCCCTCTTTCCTTCCTTTTTTATAACGTGCGTGTGATAGAAAAAGGCTTGGTACTCAATTTAAGGAATTTAAGGTCAGGTTTTTTGTTTTTCATGCTAATTCATTATTATGGATAAGCGTCGGTTGTTGGAAGCAGATGCGCGGCACGTTCGCACAATGAACGTTAAAAAATTTGAATCTCGCCAGTAAAAGTTACGGGCGCCATTCCGCATCGAATCGCGCGCGCAACTTTAAATTGGCGATTCAGAAATGGAAATGCTGCGCAGACACGATGCGAGCCGCGTGCGTCGCCGAGAGACAGGTATAACAATTTTCCTTTTTACAACAGATGAACCCAAGTTGAGATTGCCGGGAAAGATGCGCGAAGGTTTCTCCTGCGTTCAACAATAAAATAAATAATCAGTTTTCTCTGGAAAGGCGCATACACTTATCTACTGTTATATCTTTACAGTCTGCCGGGGAGGTTGGGTCGTGCGTAAACCCGAATAAATCAGGGAAGTAGTGCTCGTGGCGAACGCACGAGCGCCGGTTAATCGCCGGTTTTCCTCGACTTGGAAAGTTCCGGGAGCCGGTAACGACGACGCGCCCGTAAGACGAAAGAATCCGTGGCACTCGCGTGGAATTCATCCGAGTCCGCGTTGCTACGGGGCCACCTGTTGGATTCTCGTTGCCGTCGTGGCTGACCGCTCGGCGCTCACGTGTTTACGTTCGTCTGTCCACGCTAGAAAGTGTCTGGCACGCTCGCAGCACCGCGACGTACGCTGATGCTGAATATCGACGATCCGTGATCGACGCTCTTGAAAAAGCCGAATCATTAGCGTACTGTTATTATCGTGTAGCATACAAGTGTGCCAGAACACCACGTGACATTCTTTAGCAATGTATCATATTTTGCTACATTCCACTGGCGTCTTCTCGAGTGATTAATCTTTCTTAAAAGGCAAATACAAGGGATTGGATGAAAAATGGAAACATCAGGCGATACGAGAATCGGCTTATCAATTTCTGTAATTTCGCTCGATGCCTCCATTTTTTGTGTCCATCCTCATTGCAGGTAACGAAATTTTGATTTTAATTTTTTTAAAACTGAATATGACTGGATTTATGGTACTGGGCAAAGATAAAGCGAAGCCGCAATAAGCGCTGGTTTTCCCGGAAAGCTCGCACCACCTGCATACAATTTTATTATTAATCAGAATTGCATACTTTCGCAAATTAAGTGTTTGTAACGGCTTGTGAAATAAGTTTGATTTATATTTATTACGTTCCATAGCTGTTTTTCTGTGTCCGAAGTACACACCGAGATCTAGTGGCACGAAATGCGGTTACCGTGTTTTACTTTTTTTTACGTCTTACATGCACAGCTTCGACAGCAGCGTAAAGTATAAGCAGGTGCGCTCCATTGAATGCACGTGCGTCATCGTGCCGCAATTAGTTGTTTCTCCGCGCGAGAAGTTTCGCCGTGCTCTTTTAGCCGTTTCCATGATCGATGTATTGCGGCAAAGGTAGCCGGAATGGAAATTAGAAAATATAGAGTACGACACGCAGAAGAAATACGCTGAGGTTTCTCTCCGCCTGTAGGTACTTGCGATGAAAATTAGTCATGCATTATAGATCCTCGATATTCGCGTCAACGTTAAATTTAGCACGCGGATTTCAAAGTCCTCCATCCGTTCGGCGTACGACTCATCCTTATGCAATTACCATACAATAATCCGTCACGTGACACAAGATCAATAGCGGCCTGCAAAATGCAGATCTCATCTGCCAATATGCCGTGCTTTATTTTACACTTGTACGACTTTTGCAGTCTTCAATATTTTACTGTTTGCTTTTTTATGCGATTCACTTAAGGACGTTCATCGGTTGTAATCGTAGCCAAAAGTTTTGCGCACGTTCGGCTCTCTTTCCACGTATAGCGCGGCCCTCTCCTTACTTCATGACGTTTAGCGTAGACTGTACACTTTTCCATGGCGACTCTCCTTCCACATAGCGACATGCTTCGAAATACTGTCAGATGAAGAACTTTGAATTATAATTACGCATAAAGGATACCACTACGTATCTCCATCTTGTAATATGTCATTCCTAACATCGTCATGAATCATATATTAACTTTTTAACAAAATACATAAACAATTTCTGCCGTAAGAAATTAAAATATCTCTCTAGAACACGCCTCGCCTATACCTTACATGTTAAAATTCGTAACTTTGACATTGAATATCTCGACTTTGGTACGGGCACGGTTCTTATAACTGAGCAGGTATATGAATAACACTATTAGTATATGGTCCAAGTTTCAAGCAAATATATAGAAAATCGATTAGCCGATGAACGTCCTTAAATGCTCGTTTGTACGGTGATGTTTACAGGAGATTGCTCGCGCTCTCGGAAATCAGGTTTCACAGATGCACCTCGTAATCGATTTCGCCGTGATTTACGCTGTGGTGAACGCGATTAGACGTCACGGCGATAGAAACGCGCGTGCCGGACCAAGTATTTACGTGCGGATTATCGAGTGACGTTAACGATGAGAGACGTGACTTAGGATCGACCATCAAATTCATCGCTCGCAGAAAGATCGCGCCAAACGCAACGTCCCGATACCGAACAAGAGTTGTTTTCTCATCGGTCCCCTCGATCCGCTCGGTTCTCTCTCTGCGATGACGCGTCTCGTCGCGCGCGTCAGCTGACTAGTAAAACGAGAAGAAATCGTCATTCTTTTTCCCCGTGCGGGGAGAGTGCGCGATTATCTTTCGCGCGCGTGGATTTCTCATCGCATCGTGTCGCCTTTCTTTATTATCAGTTATGCGAAAAGGTGTTACTGCGATCGGTAGATAAGACATTATGATAATTTGAACGTCAATCACGCAAGTCCTTGTAAAAAAGTCGCGAAACAGTTTTCGAGTATCAGGTTGAAATGTTTCATTGAGACGTTATTGAAATGTTATTGAATGTTGGATAATGAACTGTTGGATATATCTATGATAGGTATATCAATATCTCAATACATATATAGTTGTTAAGATAGGATTTCAATATCTGTTAACTGAATTAGTACAAAACTTTACTGCGCATTCTAATCTAAAAAAAGGTAGATTTATCACAATTCACCAAAGATACCGTGTAGTTCGAAGCCAAGGCTGTACGCGTGATAAAAATTCCGACAAATCGCATTGTACACGTTTCAAGTACGTCGTTACCCGTCCATCATTCATAAGTTGGCACTTTTCATATCGTTTTGCAAATACTTATCTTTAACGCCGTGTCTATTTTTGTTGCATTGATTTATACTGTAATCCTAAGAAGTTGAAAGATTCAGTCTTCGACGGCATTATAGGAGTCACATCATTATCGAAATCAGATAATATTATTCGGGGCTCTCTCGTGACTTCAATTAATTCCACTGAAGCTGATTTAGCTAGAGACCAGAAGGTTAATTGGCGTAAATTATCGCTCTGCAAATAATCTGTCAGTATTCGCATCGTGGCACCATTGTCGGCGCTTCACTCGTATCGTTATCGGCGACGATATTTTAGCGTTTGCTCGAGCAAACGCTTATCGCGCTTATGTGAATTCAAGCAAACGCTACCTGAGACTTAATAATGCCGATACTGTGGTTTTTCTTTCGGGAACATCTGCAGGTATTTGCTCGGAACTATCAAGGCAAAAGAAACGCAAAAGACTGACGTGTATGAAACATGAAAGCAGCGTCCACATCTTTTTCCTCCGAAGTGCAAGTTGCTTTTGTCACGGTCTTCTTTCCTCGTTTAAAGAGTAAAAAAATTCATAGATACGTCGCTGGTGGAGTCTACCGAGTCTATCGAATCTAGAAATCTAGCGAGTCGAGGTCTTGGAAATGAGAATAATGAATTATTTTCTGATTCGGAGATAGAAGGTCGAATCGATCAAGGACGTATGAAACGCTCGCTATACATGGCCATATTTCTTGCCTTTATTTCTAGGCTACTAAATTACCCTCTCCTCTCGCCGTCTTCTACCCGCGTTAAACGCACCAGCAAATTATCGACGCATGAGCTATCACAGATCGTGACGAATGTTAATGAGGCGAGATTACAATGTTGATTAATGTCGTAACGTCGTTTCGTGTGCCGTGATTCGCACGTTCGTAGAATCGCAGAGCTAACCGCGACGCGACTCTGCGATTGTCACGTCGCTTTTAATCAATTGCAAATGGTGATATCGTGCACGTATGCGTTCTCGGTGTTGTAAGAGCGCGTGTTTATTACGTGAAAGGAATGTGAATAACCGCTATCACGTTCTAAAATATGAGACGGTCTCTCGATCGACGGCATGCGGGCTACTGGCCCATTCCAGCGCGTTTAGAAACTTTACTTTCATGCTTTTTATGTTTTTTAATCGATATTAACATTATAATTATAATTATCAAGTTCATCAACAAGAAATCGTATCATCGTAACTTGGATTATTAGGGTAAGGTTGCCTTCATTGAACCACTAAGGTATTTCGAAAACTAAAACGACTGTCGGCAAAAGAAAGAGATAGAACGCAAACGCACGCGTCCCTCCGCTATCCCTCTCACGCTCACAATCAGTTGCATGGCGGCCGCTACTGCAGACTGACACGTGGCAGTAGGTTTTAAATACCAAACAAAATAAAAATTATGAAATAACCACTCAGGTATGTACTACTAATCATGATTTTATCTTATTTTTAATGTTCCCTCACGAAAGTATATTGATTTGAGTTGTTATTACATCGTTTAGTTAAATGTTTAGATCTCACCTCAAAATAAAAAATCGTCATCATAAAATTTATACCTAATTGCTATGATTGAACCACCTAACGATTACTATGATTAGATCGGTCCAAGTGAAGGCTATTAAGTGACTTTGTTTTTTTATTCTTCAGAATGGCAAATTTGTCTCAAAATGAAATCGATTCACATCGAATACGGAAAGAGCGTGGTAATTACTACACATGGAACGAAACTAGTATGAAGCTTGTCATAGAAGCTTTGCGGAAAAAAGAGATCGGTTTAAATGCAGCCAGCAGAATATATTCTGTACCGAAAACAACACTAATAATTAGTTTCTTTTATTGGATCGATGATTCAATGAATGACGCCAAGTGGACCAAAAAAGGTGCCAGGGTCCAGTTATGGAAACCTTTAATCTCTTTATTTTTTATCATTTTCTTTTTTAAATGTTGATTGATAGATGCTGAGACTTGTTGATTGTAAAGCTTAATAAATGATTTCAAATCACATTCTTAGTTTCACTTTATTACTTATAATTTCAAATTAGTAGACATTCAAAAAAAAGTGGTCCAATAGTGGCAACCTTACTCTATATCGGAGAACTTGCAGTGTTATTTGTCTTTTTGTCTTGCTAAACAAAAACTATGTGTCCTTCATTTTTGAGAACTGATAATCTTTCAAATCTTTGTAACGTATAGTCATTTTTTAGATATTATTTTATACGCTACTTTTGTGATATTTTTGTATGCATTTTTAAAGGAGCTGGTAGCACCTTGTCACGTGCTTAAAACGCTATTTTCAGTCGGCATTGTATCGCTCATCATAAAGGTATTTACAAATGTAACCTCACCATGGAGATGAATGAAATATGATTGAATCATGCTGAATAAGCGGAAGCTTTACAGATTCGCACGTGCTGACGGATGTACTGTCGAGCTGTGCGTGAGCATAAAAATTATCATTTGATACTTCCTGCTTCCGATCGCACGTGATAATCGACCTTTCAAAAGTGCTGCAAGTGCTGGGCGCACTATCGCCGCAGTTTTTTTCTTCTAAACTTTCATTTTTTCCAGAAAGCCTTGACCATTCTATGCACTTATATACACCTATATCATTATCTTCGATAAATTAATCTTGATAAATGCATCTGTGATAAATTAATTTTTTTATCATTATACAGATAACGCGAGAGCATTTATCGAACTGCTTGTCATCCGCGAGTCATTATCAGCGAAGAATACGAGAGTCGGACGTTAAGATGTAATAGACGTCAACGACGAGCGGGTATTCTTCGCGTGTTTGCACATTCTCTGCATCCTAGGTGACTACATAGTAGACATAATTAGATCATCGTCGTATTCGAAGTCGAAGTTTCAAAAAGATCAGAATCAGCATTTGGTAAAACGCTATTTTAAAATCCACGTCGTGTGAGTCAGGGGAGTGGTGCAGGGACGGGGACGAAAGTGACGACGTGTGCGTTATTAATACCCAGCTTATATACGCGCGTTATTGTCCAGACAATAATTCATTTATGGAGACGCAGACAGTCGCGAACCGCAGTTTAGCCACTTCGTTTGACCCTTGAACATCAACCGGGAAGATTTCGTCGCGGCGGGAATTGGCGAGAGAATTCGCAGTAAGAAACGAGCAATGAGAAGCGTGATAAGCGCGACAGAGTGCTGCAACGTTGGATTTAAATAATAATATTTAAACTCACAACGAATTCTGTGATCTTAATCTTCAGAACTGAAAGGTAATCAGCTACATTTCTCTAGACATTTAATTTATAGAAATTGTACATATAACTTATACATATTATAATAAAATAACGCTTTTTGCACGCGTAACGCGTCTGGAAAATATACGGCAGACAGATACACATTGAATAGATAAGGAATACGACGGCTACGTTCATTCATGAATCGGAAGTAGGAGCTTTAGCGATACTTAGTGACGAAATACCTTTCACTAATTAAGCGACGTAAATATAAAACGACGCGTAACGATTCGCTCGCGTTTACGTGAGAACTCGAGCGACGCGAAGCGCGTAAAGTTCCTTTCTCCGGCGCGGCGGAGGGACGTCTTCTCTCGGCTGGTATCTCCCGCTCTCTCGTTGATATCGTTATCTCAGCCCCCGCGATTGTTACAATCTCGCCGGCTCTTGCACGAGCTCTTCTCCTCTCGTAACATTCCGTTCTCCAGTTATTCGTGAAAATCCAACGACTCGGCCGTGAAAATGCGCGCGTTAACGAGCGGAAACGCAGAAATAGAATTTCTTAAACACCGACAAGAAATAGATTCCCAGTTCCCGAGTAATCTTTTGTAAACGTTGCTATTTGTTTCTCAGGACTATGGAGACCAGAATGGCGAACGGGAAGGTAATCTCGGTAGCTCGCGGTCTCATGCGAAAATTCTCTCGTCTCGATACGCAGTATGATAACGTATGCAGAACTGCGCTCAAGGAGGAAAAGAATCACTCGAATGGAACGAATCCGCAGTAGTTATAACGTGTGTTATCGTGCCATGCGGTAGAGAATGAGTCATTTCAACTGCCGGAGAGCTGCTGGCGTACGAAAAGTCGTAACTGGCAAGACCCACTCGTTCTCGCGGTTTTCTCGCGGAATAAATTAGCTAGTGTGTTGCGCGACTGACTCGATCATTCCTACGAATAAATATCGAATAAATATCGAAAGATTATTGAAAGCCCGATCTATTAATTACGATCTCCCATGCATCCGCCGAGCCGTGTCGTAAATCATGATAAGCTTCCAGGTTTCTCGATACGTCTGCCTCCTCCGCGATATCCCGGATCTCGCTTTTTCCGATATTGTTCCCGGAAATATTTTCCCGCATGAATTTTCCAGCACGAAAATCTCCTTCCCCCCCCCCCTTCCCTGACGCTATCTCGCATTCTAGGAATTGTTGGCGCTTAGGAACATCTGTTCGATTGTTTGCTTAGGCGGTTATCGGTGCGAGTGCACCTGTGTGCGCCGTCGTGTGTGAAGCAATACGCTGCTCGGATGCGAGCCATTACGCCATTAATCGCAGGAAGCCGCGTCTTTTTTTCTTTTTTTGGAGGACGCCACCGCTAATTTTTACGGCGTTAATGTATTTTCGCAAGATGTCACGATATATCGATACCGGCGAGTGCTTAATGCGCAAATGCGCGCGCGAGAATTCTTCCTTCCGATTCAACAAACTGCTGCATCTCCGATGTGCTTCCGGTGATTTTCACGGAGATTACGTAAGTTCCGCGTTCGCGTCGATCCGTCACAGCGCGATTGCGTGCATCACGATCCTGTTACGTGGATTTGATTTATTTTGAAAGAATAATGTGCGTTTCTTAATGGCGGCGAGTACCGGTTTTGAGGTCGGGTGAAATATGACGAACTTAATTGAGCATTAAAAATTTGCAAGATCGTAGAATGATCTGGACGAGTTGAAGGAACTCGTGTAGAGCAGATTGCGAATTTTACGTAATTATTTTACTAGAAATGAAAATATTTATTTTGTAAAAGTATATAATTTTTTTAACGATTGCTTTACGATCTTTTACAATTTCTTTGAACATTGAGAGCTTATAAAGTCAGACATTGAGAGCTTATAAAGTCAGTTTAATAAGTCAGAATAATAGGATAGTTTAAAGTTTGTTTGTCCCGATGGTGATTGCAAGGTAATTACTTTCTCTTTCTCTCTTTAGATAAAGTTATGAATATGTAAACGCTGGGAGCTCTTTATTCTTTCATGAAGTTATAACATACCAGTTATGATAATGCGATGCGTGGGAGAAACAAAGGATCGAGAGATCCTCCCTTATCATGAGCGAATGTAATAATTATACGTGCGTGATCGAAATTCTCTCGGAAATACGTGAATTCTTTTATAGTTGGTTCCTGTTCAGATAATTCCAAAGCTCCAAGAAAATTTAATTAAATATTGTCTGCATTTTGTTATAAGTTCTCTTTGTCATACGTTTCATCTTACGAACAGCAGTTCTGCAAATGACGCGTCCGATCGATTGCGTAATGGGGGATTCGGGGAAGTCGGTGGAACAATCGCGAATTGCGATATTGTACTCCCGATACAATTAATAATCATCCTCCTGCCGTTCTCCATCTCGTACGAAATAGGACGTTTCCTGCCTCCTTTGCGTAACGCGACCAACTCAAATGCGAGCAAATATGTCACGTTCCGCTGCAAACACGTGAAAAGTCTCTTAACGCGTTTGCATGATCTTTTATTTTTTTATTCACACGCTGAGATATACAGGGTGTTTCAGAGATAGGTGGGCAAATTTTAAGAGCATGCTTTACTCATTGTAAGGATGAGAAAAAGTCATATAAACTATGGGTCCAAAAATGCTCTCTTTCCAAGTTGTAAAAATACAATATATATATATATATATACAGGGTGATTCAGAACAACCACGCGTCCTTGCAAAGACGTATTCTAGAAGTAATTCTGAGACGATTTTTCCTCTACTAAAATTTTGTCCGAAGTTTACTTTTTGAATTATGAAAGGAAATAGTTAACGAGTAACGGGCCGAGTATAAGAGGCAGACAGGGGCGGCGCGCGACGCGACTTACCGCGGCGCGCGACGCGGGGCGCTCAGCTGATCACTGCACACACGATACCTAAATACATACATGTGACACACACACACACACACACACTCACCTGTGCAGATGTTCGATGTTCTCATACTTGACGAATTGTAGCTTGACGGATGAATAATTTCACCGTGGATAAGATCGCACTTCACGTTTCCATCCACAAATCCAGTTACAAATCCACACCGAAGTAAAAAGCCAGAAGTCTTTTCTGTCATAAATTGTCACCACGTATCGATACGCACTCGGATTTACTGACGCACTTGAGTGATAAACGAATCTATCGATTTATTATTGCTAGTTGCTACCGATAAATCATTCGGCGACTGAAAATTATTCAAAGAAAGAAATACACATTACGCATAATCACAGTAATCAATCAGAAATTTTCTGGATACGTCTTTTATAAATTGTATCACGTATCAACACTTCCATTCAATGTTTCTGGAAGAATAACTGGGCCCAATATTTGTGTACCCATAATTCCAGCCCAGACGTTCAGTTTCCAACGACCTTGGAAATTTCTGGGTCGTGTCGGTCGAGGATTCTCGGCGTCCCACACATGCATATTGTGTGAGTTCAAAATTCCGTCTCGCGTAAACAGCGATTCATCGCTGAATATTACGCAAGACGGAAGTTCTGGATCTTCGTTCACTCTTCTGAGGAAATCCTCGCAAAATCTCTTCCTCCGAGGATAATCTTCTTGTTGTAAATGTTGCACGCGAGTGTAATGATAGGCGTGCAATTTTTCTTCTTTCAATATCTTTTGGACTGTGGAATAAGACAATTCGTGCTCTCGAGCAATGTCCCGAATACTAGTTTCAGGTTCTTGCTCAATAGCACGAACGACTGTTTCCACGTTTCGTAAGTTTCTCACATCACGATGTCTACCAGTGTCTTTTTCTTCGGTAAAACGCTTCCGGTTTCATATAATCTTTGAGCTGCTTCAAGTATAACGCTAGGCCTGGGATGTCTTGCTCGGTACGGATTCTTCTAATAATCGAGGAATGATTGATTGCAGTATCGATTGCTTCATCCTATTTATATGATCTTCGCGGGGGACTGATACCCCCTCCGCGACTCGCGGGTGTCTGCGATTCGTCCGCGGAACGGTGCTGGTCCACATAACGCCAGAATCGTCACAAATTTTTAAATCAGCAATTTCTCGGACGTTGGATGGGCCGGTATGGCCCGATACCGTGGCCTGCAAGATCTCCAGATCTCAATCCACTAGACTATTTCTTGTGGGGCTACTGCAAGGAAGTCATTTACAGGTAGCTTCCCGAGACCATCGAAGAATTAAATGACAAACTTCACCATGCCATTTTGTCAATCGAGGACGAAGTTCTGGAGAAAACGCAAGAAATGTTAATGAGACGCATGAGAGCGTGCATCACAATGGACGGCGGACACTTCGAACACTTGCTGTAAAAAGAAGTGTTCTAAAATAATTAATCTGCCCTTTTCAGGGCAACCAAATATTTTATTTTCGACGAACATTCTCTTCGAGTTCGCAAATTATTTTTAAAAAATCGACACGTTACAAGCAGACATTATCTACGATTCGTACTTGGCAGTACGAATGTTTCGAAGCGTCCCACTGTCGGTCATCATAGTATCAATCTGATTTATCGATCTAATTTACATTCGATCGATAAGTCAGCCTTGACGAATTAAGGCACTGTAAAAACATAACCTGTCTGATTGTTGTTATCGAGTTATCTTCGCGTCCGGTTTAGTCGGGTTGTGTATGTAACGCGTTTCTTTCTTCGAATAATTTTTAATCGCCGAATAATTAACCGGTAGTGATTAACAGTGATGAACTGATAGAGGCATTCGTAAATGCCTCATTCTATCGATCAAGTGTGTGAATAAATCCGTGAAAGTGTTGATACGTGATACAATTTATAAAAGACGTATCCAGAAAATTTCTGATTGATTACTGTGATTATGCGTAATGTGTATTTCTTTCTTTGAATAATTTTCAGTCGCCGAATGATTTATCGGTAGCAACTAGCAATAATAAATCGATAGATTCGTTTATCACTCAAGTGCGTCAGTAAATCCGAGTGCGTATCGATACGTGGTGACAATTTATGACAGAAAAGACTTCTGGCTTTTTACTTCGGTGTGGATTTGTAACTGGATTTGTGGATGGAAACGTGAAGTGCGATCTTATCCACGGTGAAATTATTCATCCGTCAAGCTACAATTCGTCAAGTATGAGAACATCGAACATCTGCACAGGTGAGTGTGTGTGTGTGTGTGTGTGTCACATGTATGTATTTAGGTATCGTGTGTGCAGTGATCAGCTGAGCGCCCCGCGTCGCGCGCCGCGGTAAGTCGCGTCGCGCGCCGCCCCTGTCTGCCTCTTATACTCGGCCCGTTACTCGTTAACTATTTCCTTTCATAATTCAAAAAGTAAACTTCGGACAAAATTTTAGTAGAGGAAAAATCGTCTCAGAATTACTTCTAGAATACGTCTTTGCAAGGACGCGTGGTTGTTCTGAATCACCCTGTATATATATGTTTTTAATGTATCAACAGCTGATATTTTCGCAAAAAGCGAGAACGCATTTGTTCCGAGTTAACAATCTGATCCGCCACGTGGATCGATGAAATCCGATGCAACGCCACGCCGAGAGAGACATCTCGAATTCCGTTACTTGATCTTATTCGATTTCCGTGTCTCGTTCTAGAACGATTTTAGAGGAAAGCATGCCAAAAACTCGCACACGTCTCGCCTGAATACGTATGCAGATAACGGGGATTCCCCTCCAAGAAAGAAAGTCGACGAGCATTGCACCATGTTCCTTCGCATAGGTATAATTAAATACCTGTCTGCGTGACCCGTCGATAAGCGCACGTTTTATGTCGGAGTCCTCCATACACGCGTTGCTAGCACAGTCCCGTCCGAGTGCTTCCCCCTTGATCGGCGATTTCATTCTTGCGTCAACGCACGTGCAACAAATTACATGTCGCTTTTCCTCAAAGAGCGCAAGTTACCTTGTAGTGCGCGCGAACAAACAGGCGATTTAGTCTTCATTTTTTATCCCTTCCTCCTACCCCGGAAGATTTTTTCTTTTCTTTAATCTGAAGTTTCTTCTCGTAGATGAAGCAATGTCGTCTGATTTACGGGGTCGCTCGTCCGATTAAACCTGGCGAAGATTTCAAGATTCAGCCTGCGTCTTAAACGAGACTCGAATTCTCGATAAAACTCTGGCTCTCGATCGAGTTCGCAGAAGAATAAAAGAGAAAGAAAAAAATATCTCGGTCGTGAGAAGTGAGAAGCTCATGGTCGTCGCTGCTCCGTGGCACAAATTCTTGCAGTTTTATAGCGACGTTGCATCAGCGCGAGTAAAAACGTCATCCGCAACATACGCAAAAGTCCCACGAGCTGCGAGAAGACAGCGAAGATATCGCAAATCCTCTATGCAGAAACAAGAGCAACCGCGCCTAGGCCTTGCTCTTATTAACCGCGTAGTCCTGATTTCTCAACGTCTCGAAAGAAAATTACGTCGAACTTCACAAGGATACCGCGATCTTCGCAGCGGACAGGAGAGAACCTGGAGAGCCGCCGCGAATTTCATCTGATTAGTCTTTTCTTCGTATCTCGATATTTTTAATTCAATAATACGTCGACTTGAACTTATCAGCTTATCGAATCGCGCAGAGGGAACGAATTATCCCTTCGCGGGCGAAATGAATTACTGGCGTCGTCAGAATCCATAAGATCGATTCGGGATACAGCGAGCCCAGTCGTTCGTGAAATTCAGCATGCAGGATCGCAGCGGCCGTGGCAACGATAGCCGACTAACATTATTTCGAAGGGATTTAAACGGCTCGCGCGCGCGGCTCGGGAACCGGTTCTCTCCACCGTCGCGCATGACGCCGAGTAATGGAATTCCTTTAAGTACCGTTCAGAATTGCATCAGGACCCAAGGTCACTAGGAGTATCTTCGCGCGCGGTGGGACCACCGATCCTTATCCGCGCTAACTCGCGTTACCCGCCAGGTGCGAGCAACGACGGCGCGATATCGCGCGGAAGAGATTTCGGCGTCGGAGCGCGTCTCGTCGATAGCATCGCGGATACTCGAGCGGAAACTCGTAATGCTTTTCGTACGAGCATAGTAGGCGCTTGTGAATCCAACTGTATTACGCGCATTTGCCGCGCGTTCCTCTGCTCGGCGGTTCCGCACGAAAACGCTCGAGAGAAGAGAGAGAAAGACAACATGGTGTCGTTCAGTCCTGAAAATCTCTGTTTCTGCCGTTCCGTTTTTGCTTCGCGAGACGAGCGATCTCCGTCTTATTCTGATAAGCTTCTTTGAAAATTCTTTGCATTTCTTCGATGATCTCTGTTACACAAGTGTCTCCTCTTCGTCCTGTTTCAGAGCACGCAGAAATCCATTGGCTCGAACGACACGGCGCACAGCGACAGCAGCACCGTGGCGCAGACGATAACCGTGGCCAGCAACAGCAGCGGAGGCAGCAACGAGACCGGCATGCGGGAAAACGGCAATGGTGACGTGAACCACGTGCACGGCACCGGTAACGGCAGCGTGGACGGCGGTGGTGCGAACAACAACGAGCAACCCCGGCCGCAGGGGCTGAACCTGAAGATGAGCGCAAAGGAACTGCGCGCCCAGCTAGCGGCGCGCAAGAAGTACGACCCGAAGAAGGAGTCGATCGGCTTCAAGGACAAGTTCGACATCGTGCAAAAACTGTAGACCTCTCGCCCGACCAGCCAGTAATTCATTCCTTTATTATTTCTCCGCCTCCACCTCTCGTCGTTGTCGTGGTCATCCAGTGCAACGCGACGGCTAGCTCCCAGTCCCTAGCGATGTAACACATCTTGTTATCAAGCGATCAAATTGTAACAAATACACGACAGGTCGCGTCGTTTAGATCGTCGCATCGCGGATTGTAACATTATGATAAACTGGTTCGCAGCGCGCAAAGAACGGGAGGAGTATCGGAACAAGAAAAGCCGATAAAACGTTCTTCGCGTGCAATTAATATTATTAATTGCCAATTTACTCGCGTCTCGGACGAACTCACGTGTGTGCAATCTCTTCGTCGCTCCCGCGCTAGAAATTGCGGCGAGTTTCGAGCCATCGGTTTATCAATCTTGAACGTAGAGCTGCGGCACGAGAATTAGTTCTCAACGAAAGTTACGCTTTTACAGCGTATTATTTTTGTAATAATAATTGTTATATTAGTATTATACAGTGGCACAAAAATAACGTTAAATATCCAGAGCAACAATTTAGTTTTAAAAATGTTCCTGTTGTAAATGACCAGAACTGCGTCCCGACATTAGCGAATAATTAAATTTCGCTCTTTCGACTCGATCACTCACACGATGTTCACGATACGTATGTATTTCTGTTTCGTCGTGTATCTACTCCCGAGTGCTGTCCCGTCCGTTAAATTTGGGAGATCCGTTTGCCGCTTCTTCCCACGACTTTCTCCGGCAAGTATTTATCGCCGTCTTCGGATGTAGTAATCATCCCGAACGTAACGTCGATCACGTGAATTCTTCGTCGGCGAGATCGGCCCAAGAGTTCCCTCTCTCTCTCTCGTCGCGAGTTAACGGCAGAGAAATAAAAATCCGACGAACGAGATATTTCGACAAATTGGAGATCGGCACTTAAAAAGATTTACACTCGAATTTACGACCAGAAGCACACAGCGCATTCGATAAAACGTAGTTAAACCGATTCGGCAGACGTTCATCGATCAAAGGACGCATTCAATCTCAACGTCGAACTCCAACGAATATGCAAACGATGTTTCAAATTTGAGTCAACCCGCGAGCGGTAACTAGCTCGCGATTTGTCGCGGTTTATTAAAGAACTGCTTTTTTGTTAAGGCTGCGCCGCCAGGACGACAAGCTGACGCGGACAAAATACGCGGAGAATTCGATGCGCGCGGAATCCCTCGACAATTTCGCACGAGGCATGGAAAATGTTCGCGTGAGTTGGCGATTTGGTCGGTCGGTCGGTAGACTAACCAACCAACCGACCGACCGACCGATCGCGAAATGTACAACGTTAATTTCGATTGCATGCGGAATTCGTGTAGCCTCGCGTTTGCGAGCACGAGGCTGTAAGGACTCGCAAGGACGGACGTTCCTCGCGTGCGCCGCTGCTGCAACGGACCTCGCCGAGTCAGTCAGTCGTCGGTTGTGTGGTCCAAGGACGAGCTGCGATGTAGGAGAAAGTACGGTCGGTCGTAGTCTCGGTTGATCTCCGTTATCGAATTCAGGACGCGAGTCTTACGTTCTTACGTTGCGCGCTTCTGCGGACACTTTCGGACGGACACGCGCAGCAACGCGAACGCAAAGTTTGCACTTCTCTCCTCGTTTTCTTCACTCCTCGAAATATGTTCTCCGCGAGATGTTGATCGCGCGTTATCTCGATGCTCCAATTAGCTCAGTATCGAACTGCGCGAGCCAAGTCGGGACGTGATTTTGTTTTCCAACGGGATCTCGATCCGATAATGGAAGATAATGGTTCCCCCGGTCACGTATCTGCCGATAAGAGATAGCATCGACGTGCTAATAATGCATTAATGTAATATTAGTGGATCGCGTGAATCGTGCCAGTTAAATGCTGTTGCGATCGCGACGACATGATTCGATTATTCCAACGGTGACAGAATGCGAATTTGAAAATCACCTCGCGGTTAACGAGCGATATTGCATTTCTACGCATTTAATACTTAGTAACCACTGAAAGTAATGTAGCCTTTTTGCAAATATTAACATCTTTTTGCGATATGTTTCACAGATTTTTAAATCGGCAAAAACAAATGGCAAAAAGATGGCAAGAGTTCGAATGCACCAAGAAGAAGTTAAAGAACGGTTTCCGAAGATATTACGCATTTAACTCGCTTCTTGCCACGCGATTCTTGCTTTTCTTCGTATTCCCTCTCGTCTACCGCATTTCTTTTTATTGTGACTTCCGGTTAACGACCGCCACGGTGGTTGATTGCCGCGCATCCCGTGGGAGAACCCGCACTGACGTCCTTCGAATAACTTTTCCATCATTATATGCATTTCTTACGTATTACGCGTAGAGTGCATGTAATGGACATGTAAGAAAAATCTTCAGCAGAGACGCAGCAGATATCAGAATAGTAATAGCGTTTGAAATATTAATCGGTTAATGCGTCAGTATAGAAGCTGAGAGTGGAAAACGTGATACGCGATCGTAATCTTGATTGCTCAATATATAGCTTTAAGACCACGCAATATGCTACCTTACGTTCGTAAAATCGTCGAGCACTTGTACCCGATGTTACGCGACTATTCGGAATGCGCAGTCAGAATGCGGCGATGAAACAAATATTTCTCCGCGTTCAGGGACAGGGAGGAGGTTTTCTTGAATATTACTCATACTTATAGGCGTTCACTTGGAGCGGGACGCAGTTAATTAAGCGCGACGGCTTCTACGGGCGTGCAAGCGAATATTATCAGAGAGAGCGACGATAACGGCGAACAGGTAGTTGCGGCTGAAATTTACAACTCGCGCCCGTGTGCGCGTTCGATAAACCGGCCGTCTCGAATGCGAAGGCGTTACGTAATCGGCGAACGGAGGAATGTCGCGTTACAATGGCAACAAGAGAGAAGCCGCCTTTCAGGATTCCACCTTCGCCTACCACAGCGCGCTTCTTCGCCATCGAGGATTGCGGAAAAGTTAGGTACACATCTCGAGGCTCGTTGCTAAATATTACGACGACATGTTACGCAACTCGCAATTATCACCGTCGTTGCCGTTGTCGTCGTCGTCGTTGTCATCGTGTACTGTCGTCATTACGCGTTTACCTGTGTCGGATGCACCGCGTTGCGTTGTCGAGATGTCTTCCTTCGTAAATGCGTACGCAATGAGCGAAACATCGTTTACGTTTAACGGATTAATCCTGAGTAACCGAGGTTTTTCTCACTTAATTTGCGCTTATCAGGAAGAGGAGGAAGAAAGAGACGGAGGGCGAGAAAGCCCTGCATTATCTTAATCACCTCAAGTCACTGTTCTTGGCATTAAACTTCCTCCGTCGACATTTTACGAGGAAGAAATCTGAAAAGCAAAAGTAGAGATTAGCAAACGTCTTCCCCCTTTCTTTTCGTAACAAGAACGAACATGTTACTTTAGTTTCCAGTTTTCTTTCAGTTGTGATTGCAAAAGTCTCCTCTTCCTTGGTAACGATTTCGCTTGAGGATGCCTCATCAGTGCACCGAATGGAACAAATCGCGGCTCCAGGCTCGCCGGTGGAATTGAGATTAAAATTAGATTCGCATCCGGTGTCGGCGAGGCACCGATTCGCACAGGTTGATTCATCGTTGCGCGATACGTGTAAGATTAATATGTATAAAATTCTGCGTTACGACGGAGCACAGAAGTAGACGAAGAAGAGGTCCCATAGTCTTCCATAACTTTGCGCGAAGGATTACGAAACGTTTCGAGATCGAGAGAGAGAGAGAGAGAGAGAGAGAGAGAGAGAAAGACAATGTTTATTACGTTCAGATATATGTACGATATTCATTCGCAGTTCGTTGCCGATCGCCGCGAGATTAATCGGTGCACCTGAGATTCGAGCGGCGTCGCTATCTTGTTACTTTAACATAAGTTTTACGACGCCGTTAATGTCACTCGTCGTTGAATGAACGCAATGTTGAAACGGCGATCTGCCCTTGGATTTACTCTTGTGCAATTTGACCCCTGGCTACCTGGTTGTGCTACGCATCTTCCGCCGTATCGTTTCGTTGGATGAACGAATCGATTCGACCGAGGCTCCGTATACTCCGCGGTATGCCGCCGCTGCGATTTACGACGAGAACAGTTATTAACGTTAAAACCTTACGTCCGCGTATCTGTTATTGTGTGTTAATTGCATCTGGTACGCGTAGACCGTTATGTCATTCGGCGGCTTGGTCTCAGGTGAAAGTATAATAACGAGGCACACAAATCACGCGCGCGTGCGCGCGCGCTCGACACTCGGTCGTCGAGCAAAAATATCGCATTTGCGCGGAGAAAAGGCACGATCTTGAAGAATGTTGTGACCCTCTCGCTCTTGTCTGTTTCTTCCTGACGGCCGCAAACAAGCGAATAAGTATTTTTTATTCCGCTGAAACATTTCGTGTCTCGTCGTGGAGCCTTGAGGAGCTCTAATAGCTATCGGCTTCTGTAAATAATGGATTTTTGCGCATAGGGACTGCTGCAACGATCAGACAAATGGCGGGTGACTCAATAGACGATAACCGATAGTGCAAACAAATTTACGCAATGCAATAAAGGTCGACCGATTATAATTAATTAATGCGTGCCTTTCACGACAAGTGAAAACGGCGGCGTTGCTTTCATTGCGGTGTAAAAGTCTTTACGATACATGTATTAGTAAATATTATATATATTAATTTTATATAAATATATATAATTATACACACACACATATTGGACGTAAAATTCAGAGAGCTTTCAATGCTTAATCTCAACGTTGAATTCGAGAAACGTTCACGCATTATTCATGTCGTCGATACACCGATGTCGTATCGAGCTTATCTTATCCGTATCGGTCATATGACGCGCAAAAGTGACAATAATAATTTTTTTTTACCGGACGGAGTGATGAAAACACGATGACTTTTCTCGACGTGATTTTCCTTAACGAGTGACCTTAATCGGGATTTCGATCTCGCCGATATCTAATCGTTGCATCAGATCCTTGGAGTGTATATAACCACGCGCACGTATACATACACGCACACGTTTAAAGTAAGGGCCAAGTACACATGTTACGATCTACGCACTCTATGTTCAACATTACTGTATTGTAAGCGTTTACCTTTAAGCATTATGTTTGGACTAAGGTAAGATTTAGCTGGTACGTTACTCATGAAAATATATTTACGTATATGTGTAAAAAGATAACGTATAGAATCGTGCATGTGTAAGTTATTTTCCCTGCGAATACGTGTTCCAACTATCCTTTGTTCCATCCTTTGTTTCCTAAGATACCTCCAGAATGCAGGAGCCGCGTTATATAATTTTCAAAAATTACCTAATGTTTGTAATGTACAATATGTTTGACTCATACGTTTCGATTAAACAATTGTTTCCCACACAGCAAAATATATCACAAAGATATCTAGAAAATATCTAAATGTCAGAATATCTGATTGTAAATTACTGTCAAGATATCATGAGAATATTTCAGAGACATCTCCAAGATTATAAAAAGTCATGATAATTTCATCTCAGATGTGATATCTGATTCTGTATATATAGATGATATGTATGTATGCCTCATTAAAAGCAGGTATTATATGCAATTTATTTCTCAAAACGGAAAAATCACGACAAATAATATATTCCAGACAACATCCCAGGCAGCGCACATAGGTTTCAAAGCCGTTTTATAAACGTTTTGACGTAACGTTTCATAACCATTTTATTGAAACGTCCAAAAGTAATAAAATTTCACCTTTTGAAAAAGTGAAGTTACGCACTCCTTATTTACTTCAAAAGAGTCCAAAAGAAGAGAAAAAGAAAAGAGTACTGGATCGTTTGTCCGGATTATTTATAAGGTGATAACGCAAATGTTACTTGCGAGAACGTCACGCCTGGCCTGGCCATCTATCGGTCGCTTGGTGAACCAGAGGCTGCCTGGGATATATGTTTTTAAACGTCGTAGAGATATCTTAGAGACGTCTTAAAAATATTTATGCTTTTCGATCAGGTATGAATAAAGATAGTCATGTGCAAATGTTGCACAGATATCTTTTTCAAAGAAAAATGTGATATAGAGTAATGAGATATCCTACAGATATTCTGTGAATATCTGAAAATAAAATATCTCAGATATGACTTAAAATTGTAGGCATATACATATGCGATTATGTCAGCTGATATATTTTGCTGTGTGGGTTATAATTTACAAAGTTACTTTATACTGGAATCCATATTTGTGCGTGATTTTCATGAGATTTATCTTGTTGATGCTGAAAAGGTGTTTGTTAGAATGTTTATATTTTTAAGGGGATTCTTGGAGTTATTGCCGAACTCCGACGCGAAAGCTCCATCATTTAGATGGAATTACAAAAATCGTGATTGATATTACCGACATCACTGATATTACCGACATGTCGGTAAGAAATGATAAATTAATAATTAATTATTATTATTATTATTATTTATTAATTATTATATACAAAATATTAAAAATGCTTAGAATATAGAATGAGCTCCTCCACCATTTCTGTGAGAACGCAACTAATATACTGTTTCGTCTCTTTGATTGTGCATACAAGACATGTGAGATGTAACGCATTTATTTGCTACAAGAAGTATTCGCGCGAATGACACCATCGAGCAATAAATATATTATTATCAAGAGACACGGTAGTGTCTCGCGCCAAGTATACGCGCAGCGAGACCGACCGTGTACTGTTTACTTATATGACATAAAAGTAAATGCTATGTGTAAGTAATGCTTGAAATTGAATTGTTATTTAGAATATTATTGTCATGTAAACTGCTTCTGGTTCTATTTATTCTACATGCAAACATACGAATTAATAGACCACCCCTGACGTTTAATATTTTTTTATAACTATATAGCACACATACAAACTGCATGTGATATTTCTTAAAACAACCAGCTCATGAATAAATTGCCTCTGGGATGAAATATTTCTGAAAGCAACCAAAATTAAATATAATATATGTAATAACAGATTAATTGACATGAAAATAATTTCTTGTAATTGTGATACATATTTTTTGAAGGAAATTTGGATGATTGAGGCAAATTGTTAGATTTCGCGCGAATTACGATTGAAGAATCTCGCGCGATATCCTTTTAATTTGCTACTTAAGCTGATTTCGGCCTTGCAAAGCGCGCGAGTTCCTTTGGCGACATGACTCGAACGAATTACTTCGGCCATACAACTTACGCGAGTTAAGAAATATTTAATACTTTAAGAAATATTTAATGTAGTTTACTACATACTTTATGTAGTTTGTGTGATGTAATACTTGTGTTTGTGTAATACTTTATATGATGCTATGGTTAGTAAGAAAATATTGTATAAAAATAACACCATCGGCGATCTGTGCTATTATGCAGAATAATAAATAAAACCAGAAACAGTCAATTCGTAGGCTGACATGTAGAATAAGTAGACCCAGAGGCGGTCAATTCGCGGCCTAACATGTAGAATAGAGCCAGAGGCAATCTACTCGTGGATTGGTATGTAGAATAATAAAGCCAGAGGCAATCTTCTCGTGAGCTGGCATTTATGAGGTCACAAATTAATTCGGTGCCTGTTTTAAAGAAATTAAACATTAATTTACAGAAAAAAAAATATATATATTTAATCCTCGGAATTTGCCATCATTTTTGACAACTTTCCATCTTTCGGGTAACTAAATCCCCTTTCGAAAAAATGATGGCAGCTTTGGGTCGATGAAATCGTCGATACATTTTTGCACCTCTTCCATGTTTTTAAAGCGTGTATCAGTCGGATGGTGTTGCAACAATTAGAATAGAATCAGAATCAAAATTTTGTTCAGTTTGATCTAAATGTTGGCGCTTTCGCGTCGCAATTCGGCAGTCACTCCAGCTTTCTAATCATTAAAATGAAGAGAGAAGAAGCACGAACATATGTACATACATTCGACAAGTGGCGCCATGATCTAGAAATCGCTTGCACTGTTTTATTGATCGAACATGTTGATCAAACTGTAAAAGATCTCTCTTATCATATGATATGCTCCGTCGATCATCGCAGAAAACTAATCGCTCGTAATTAAAATCAGCGCATAATTTTATTAAGGACTTTTATTTTAATCACTTCCAGAGTTATGATGAAATATATTCAGATATACTTTTATTACTTATTATATAAAAAATATAATTACAAATATAAATAATTACAGATATGTTCTTTTACAAGAATGTATTTTATATTCTAATTATTATTAAAATTTTGAAAGGATTTAAAAATTATATAAATATACAAAATAGATATTTTACGATTTCTGCAAAACCAGTCAATGGGAAAGTGATCGAGATTACTTGTTATTCATTGTGTACAAATTATATATGCCGATATATAATAATTTTGGTCTAGATTGTAGTGAAAAACATGCTCTTCTAAAATTAAATATTTGCAGTTTGCACTCCGTTCCACGGTGATAAAATAAAAGATGTGGAGTCACGTGTGCGTGCCACAGAAAAATATCAATAGTCTGGAACGAGAACCAGCGTCATTACGTAATTCGAAAACAGAAGGCAGGAAATATTATACACGGTGCAAATTTAGGACACACTCATTCTTCTACCGATACTTTAGATACTGCCCCGTGTGGCCCGGATATCGAATATCAATGCACAATCTATACATTCGACATGAAACATTGGCAGATGCCAATGCGAATCGCAACAAGCAACATTTGAATGCGTCAATCACGAAAAAAAACAATACAAACAAGTAATTGAACAGAAACAATAGAAAAATTTACACAGTATACAGTATATCTCTTACATAACTCCGATATATTAAATTATGTCGGAGTTATACATCGGAGCATCATTAAATCCAGATTCTTTTATACTTCGGACAAATCTTTCCCAAAAAATTCTTTTCAAAAAAATTATTCAGTAACAACATATTAACAACGATATCAAAAAAAAGTAAGTATCCACGTCGAAAGTACTTCGTTATCAGAGTAAGGTATCGACGCTCGTTGCGAACAGAATCAGCATGTATACGCTTGTGTGTGTAGAAGGTTGCAAAATATTAAATAAAATATCAAGTATCTCCGGTAGAAAAATCAAAAAGAAAATGACAAAGAGAGAGAAAGGAAAAGAGAGGGAGCATCGATACTCCGACGGTATTGATGCATATGCGTCGATATCTAGCGAGATGTGAGGGCGACCGTCGTACTCCAGCGAGCGGGAGAGGATCTCGCGCACGCGACAGAGATGCCGCGACGCCGAGATGCCCGGTGCGACTGAGAGAGAGAGACAGGCGGACATATATGGTCGCGGGGTCCGCGAGGCTCTCAGGTTACGCCGTTAGCGACGGCGCTAGTCGTTTTCTCGATGATGCTCGTCTCTCCTCCCTCTATCTGGTACCTCCCCTCCGCCACTCTCCCCTCTCGACGTCTCCTCCTCTTCGCCACGCCGTCCTCGCGCACGTCCCCCTCGTGCCGACACCAAAAATACCGACGGTTGTTTCGCGGCTGAGAGAGACGAGATGGCCCACGACGGAGAGAGCAGGAGAGAAGCGTTATTTCGAGATTATCGGGGATTGCCGGCTTTCTGGAATCGTGCCGATCGTCTCCATTCCCGATATCGAGCATATCTTCAATTTCATCTCGTAAAAATCACGCGTGTCGAGTGCCCTCTGCCCATTCTGTCTTTCATCTCCTTATCTTTGCGGACAATGCAGTAACCAAGCGTGTACCGTGTTACCGTGTATACCGTGCGATACTATGCACTTACTAGGAAAAAATTGTTTGACCTTTATAATTTAACAATTATCGAATATATTCATTTATTTTATTATTTATTATTTATTATGATTATTTTATTATTTATTACTATTATCAATTTATTCCTTCGGTTATATTCCATTATATTCCATTTATTCCATTATACTCCATTTATTTGGTGGAATAATGGAAAGAAGAAACGTTTGTGTAATTCCTTTATTAGAGCACGGCAGCCGTTAACTCCTTGATTATGCGAGTATGAGCATTTCAGCCTTCTCAAATCTGACAGCAGCCGAGCAAATTGATTCGTCGACTTCGCCGACGCGCTCATGGAGATTTTAACATCTCTCGGACCATTACGCGCCATCGCAAGTAGTAAAAGCGCTTTAAAGGCAGACGTCTCGAACGCCGGTCAGGCTGGTTTCCGCCCGGAGCTTCTTGCATCTCTGCATAAACTGAGATTTCTAGAAACACGTGCCATACCTCGCCAGTCCAATCGGTTCGTCACATCCCTTCGTGGAACGCAGAACGTGCTTTTTGAGAACTGTCTGAGTTCTTGAAACAGCTTCGCGGTCCACCGAATCTTCGGTTTACCATTCATCTCGCGACCGATATTATTCCGCGGCTACGATATTTCAATACGATATTTCAATGAAAACTGGCCGGACTCGCTCCAGAAACGATTCAAGTCTATCAGTAAATATTTAAAAGTCTGAAATACGAGAGTCCCCCCCCCTCTCCCCGCGCGAAGAAAGTTGCGCTCTCCAACGAATCTCACGACGTTCGATAAATTCGTTAATTAATACTGCAAATTTCTCACAATTTATTATGACGATTCATGACGCTTCTTATATCGATAAAATTATACACATTCTGACTTTTTAATTTGTCAAAAGCGCTTCTCCGACCTCGACACCGAAATCGCGGCACACCATTAGCGAACGAGAGCGCGGGAAACTTTTAAATGACATCGCGCGGCATTTGATCGACCTGTGTCCGCTTTGTGGATGATCCAGATAGATCTGATATCCGTGCTCGGCACTCCTTTCGGGTCGCTCGGGTGGACGACAAATATAATAGGCCAGTGTCTCGTCCTGTCCTCGCACTCATAACATCTATTTCCAGAACAGACCGACAACTAAGTTTAGAACGGCTGTTCCATATACTCGAGCCGTTCGCCCACTCTCGGACTCGCTCTCGCTCTCGGGAGAGAACGTGCGATAAAGGAACGAACGAGTAGAAAAATCTCGAAGTGGTAAATTGGAGCGGGGGTAGTCGCAGGGACAATCTATGCATGAAGAGCGCGCAATCATTGATACTCGCGGTGAATCATTTCGATGCGACGCCGATGGCACGCCTCATCGCGACTTCAAATCAAAACTGAACGTAAACAAGCTTGAAAATAAGATCACTTGGTCTGCACTCTCGTCACGCGTATGTTATTTAGTTCAAGAGTGCAGTGCGTCGCACGCAAGTCAGAATCGCGCGGTTCGCGTGAAAAATCCCAGCAATACCGAAGGTGCAGCTGGAATGGATGCAGAATCTCGCCTTACCCTCGTTTCTCGCCGTTTGCGCGAATTTAGGACACACCCGTGGAGCAAAATGAACGGCACTATTTACGCGCCCGCGCGCGCGCGCACACACGCGCTAATTGCCAAGGTCCTCTCTCGGCATTTTTCTTCCTTAGCGCCATTCTCGGTCGCGCTTCTGTGAAAGCGCGATTTACGTCGGCGAGCTTCGCGATCTGCTTATTTCTTCTCGACGAGCTTTATTCGTATTTCTATTCGTAAATCAGCGTAGCGTCAAAAACAGTATTGATGTTTCGCCGTTCGGCGAGACAGAAACGCAGTTCCGCCGACGGGGTATTCTTTTCTCGTGGACGATGAATTTAACACGTTACCTGCCAAGCCGGTTTTGAGTAGTTGTCATTTTCAGGCCAAAAATAGTACACGTTATAGAGTTTATAGATAAATATGTAAAAAATTATCTATTTTTTGCGTTTTGTGAGCTGAAAATTTATTTTTTAGTAGAGTAAATAGTGAAACATATCATAGCAACATATCATATAACATCATCATAGAGCATGTAATAGTGATACCAACAATTATTTTCGGTAATTATGCGATTTTAATAATCAAATTAATCAAGTTTATTACTTTCAGCTTTCGCCTAGAAAGGGACTTGATTTACAATCAATTCCCTACCACACACATTCGTCCACATTCCCTACTTCATGATTTAGGATCCATTATCTTTTTTCTTTAACTAAGTCGAACTCCTTTCCTTAAAATATCTTCTCTCATAAGTCCTCTCGTATGTCCCTCTTTTCTTCCTTCTTGCAATTCCCACCAGCTTTCCATTAACCTCTTCTATTTCTTTTTCATTCTTCTGCTTTCTTGATCTCCATCTCCTCTCTCTTCTTTCTTTACCTATTACTAATTCTCCCTGTTATCCTTTATCCTTTTTGATCTTCATTTCTTTCGTTTCCTTGCATCTTTCTTTTTCTTTCATTTGCCTTCTATATATCCTCTTCTACCTGACTCGTTGATTTCGCTTCTTCTTCTTTCATACCTTCTATGATCCTGTCCTAGATTTACTTTCCCCTTTTGCGCCGAGCATAGGGAACATTACCGTGTTCTTATAATTATTCCCTTTTTCTGCTTTATCATATTTACTTCTTCCTTTCTTCTTACAATTCCCAGTAAATCTCCAAATCTCCTTCAGCAGTATTTTATTTCCATGTTTCCTTTCCATGTATCATCTTTCCTTTTTCCTACTGCATCCAATTCTCTTCGTTCTTCATATACTTTAGTCATTTCTACTTCCTTTTCATTTCCGTTCTTCTGCTATCTTGTTCCCCAGCTTCTCACTCTTCTTTCTTCGCCTATTATTGAAACCTCCTTACTTCCTTTTCCTTTTCTTTCTTGTGGCCAGTAATTCTACTCCTCTCTACTCTTCTTCAATTTTCTCTCTTCTTTCTCTTTCTTTTACCCCTGTTTCTTTGTTTCTTTTCTATTCTGTACGCTAATTTATCTTCCCTCCTTCTTCAGCTCCCAGCCTTTTAATCTCAATCTTCCTCTTCTCTTCTTAGCATTCTTGCCCCTCTTCTTTTCTTCATTTCTTTCATTTCCTTGCACATCACTTAGCTGAAAATGAGTTTTAATGTATACCGAAAATGGTACACACGGCAAGGAACGTGTAAAACAACAAATTACCGAAAGTGGATTTGAGTTCGGGAAAGAAGCTACGATAAATTCGTGAACTTTTTATGTCCCGCCGCATGCAGCTCCAGCGGATTATTTTCGCTACCCAAACGATCGCTCGTAAATTCTTCCATAATTTCTCTCTTTGGTGACGTCATGTTCCTATATTTCGGCGTAACAGTAAAAGAGCTGCTGTAAATTGGACAGCTTTAGAACTTGTCTGTCGCGTCGATCGGTAGCTTTCCTCAGTTTCTAAATTGAAAGCCACGATTATTTTTCAGCGATTAAGTAATTAAAATTATAGGGGGAAATCCATAACTTAAGCCTGTATCTTATATAAATAATTACAAGAAAATAGATCTTTTTTTCCTTAATAGTTTGCGTTAGTCTGATTTCATTGTCTTTAGTCGAGGCATTTGTCTAATTTTTCAAGTTATGCGATGACTCGAGTGTGGAAAAGCGCGACTCGTAGTCGTTAGGTATAGATTCTAATACGTAAAGATAGATTCGCCGGTGAGGGGCGATCGTGTATATTTAGAAAAGTGCTCGGCTTGCCAGAACCGAGAGAGTCTCGTATCTCGATGCTTCGCGTGAGATTTCTCCCTTGGTGATTTCTCTCCTCTTATTCTTCATCTCCCGCTTCATCTCGTGGTACTCCTACTCTCGAGAGCGGCTTAACAAGAACGTCGTTGTAACACTTTCCGGATGAGCGCAAAGCGTGCACTCTGTTGTTATTTATAATGTATAGTCGTGTAAGATATCTCTTTGGCGAATCAATTTTGCCGGTCGAGGACACAGGAATCTGCATTGAAATTAAAAAATTTTACAGAACCGCAATGCTGGTAATGTTGAATTCGTTAACGAACTATAAGGCGCGACACTATATGTTTATAACGTACGTAAATATGTTAAATGTAATTTCACACATATAAAACGACGCTGTCCGCTGTTAACCGATAAAAACCGATAAAATATGTTCTGTAATTCTTATTAAAAAGCTTTCATTTTTAATTTTAATTTTAATTCTCGAGTCAAATTAATCTTTTTCTTTAATATCATAGATAGCATGAAAAAATGCTAGTTATTTTCATCGGAATATGACATTTAAATAAAGACCCGTGACATGTTTTGACAATGGTCAAATGATGACCGCTATTTTCGTGCGGTCCGAGTTATGTGTCCTTTCACTTCAGTAAATTATCTAGCAGGCTTAGGCGGCTGTTTTGTGTGTGACGTTACCTTTTTTTTTCCGAGAGACGTCGGTATATCATGTGTAACGAAGGCAGAGGGTTGACGACACACGACTCCGTTGCCGGCTACGACAGGTTGATCGCGCGTTGCAAGAGAAAAAGATAGGTAACTCAATTACGTCGTTGCTCAAGACGCTCGTTGTAATGCTTCGCGGATGGTTTGAGGAAATATGGTTGCCGGGACTACATAGTCATCTCACGGCCTCTCAACGCTGAATTATTGCCATAACGTCCGCTTACTAAGAGAAGAGATCAGCCAAAATTTATTACTGCGGTTAAATATTCCTTGTACATAAAAGACCACTTCTCGGATATAAGAGGGGTAGTTTGAGTGTCGTTTCGGCGAAGCTCACGAATACATGCGAGAATGCAGACAAAATGCGCGTAGATTTGGATATTTTATTTTTTGCAGACTAGCAATATCCAATTAACGCGATTTTAAATACTTTTAGATACACTAACATTTATATATATATATTTTTTTAAGATGCGTGCTAAACACGACGGTGTTGACAGACAGAGCACTTAGGATTTTTCAGTTTCATAACGTCGCCAACACTTTGTCGCTCATTTCCTGTTGTCGATTCTGCGCACCTCCCTCTACCTAGGCCTAAAAATGCGTAATTTAATTGACGATTATTGACTTTGTTTCCTCTTTTTTTTCTTTTTTAAAGTTAATCAGATGATTAACGATAGAAAACGTTCTATGTCTCGTACAATGCGCCAGTGT
Organism: Ooceraea biroi; assembly: GCF_003672135.1. NCBI lineage: Eukaryota > Metazoa > Arthropoda > Insecta > Hymenoptera > Formicidae > Ooceraea > Ooceraea biroi. The sequence goes on along the minus strand of NC_039517.1, from coordinate 10,368,694 downwards.
TGCGCTAATGCTATCTAATTTCATCGCGAACACGCCAACGTGAGAGATTCCATTCCGGTGACTTTTCGGCAGTCATTTAGTTCCACTGTCGATAGCGCGGGTTCATTTTTAGATTCGTTGCCGACGGCCGCGTCCATATGACAAACTCGCCAGTGACAAGAAATAGAACGCGCAATGACGAAGTCGCGTCAATGCGCTAAGCGTATTTTGTCGGCTGTATGAGCGTTACGAAAAAAGACGCGAATAACTGTGGGTTCTCGTAAACAATTTGACGCAGATCTCATACAAAATCGTTGCGGAGGGTTTGTGTTACGTGGATGTTGAGGCAGTAGCGTAATATGTTATAAAAAGTTTGCTTCGATTTTTGCGTCAGATTGTACTTTATTGCATTCAGTAGAAACAAAGGTAAATATTAAGATTAAGGGCGATCTCAGCAATTTCAATGACCTTGATATATATTGTCAAGGGTATGGGTCTGATTAGCTTGCAAAAAGTTTTAGCCATCGCTCGTTGTTTATTAAAAAAGTTATTAACAGAATAAGTTCATAAGGTCGCCCCTAATCTTAACATTTACTGAAACAAATAATTCATCAACCAAATAATTTGTGATTACCAATAATTTGTGATCATAGACACCGATTGTGATTACTTGGTTGATGATTTGTTTCTACTGAATGATAAATCGAACCGAACTTTTCGACTGGCTCCATACCTTGATATGAAATTAATGAGAAACTTGCAAAAAACATCCGGTTTTGAATTCGAGTGATTCCCGTTGATTTTCTCGTGGTAAAAGCAAACATTATTGTATAACGACGCACTAGATAGACAAGCGGGGCGAATTTCGGCACACGCGTTCTCGATTACGAAAGAAGTGCAGTAGGTATACAATAAGCGCTTTTTCTCAGCTTGAAGCACTGGTTGCGAGTGTTTGTCGGTGCTTACTCGCGAATCGCCCCGACCTTGGATAAATCGCCAACCTCACTCTTTATCGCGCGAAATCGTCGCAATGAATTTCATTTTGCATCGTGCAGCAGCTCGTAAAACGATCACGCATCAACAGCAAATAAATACTGAGCAAATAAATTAAATTTAGTGGCGTGAAAAATACTCCTCGTATCTCCGATTATTAAGAATATCGATCATCACACTTATTAAACACGTTGCTTGTATTGACCTTGCTACAAAACACAAACGTGCATGAAACAATTTGAAAAAATCCGCAAATTTGGAAAAACAATCTTTAAAACTCTCATAGGCTTGTCATTTGCATTGCAACCCCGGCCGATCTCTTGAAACCTGCACGAGGAGTTTAATCATCCCCCATCATTCATCAATCCGGGAGCATCAATGAATCTCATGACGCAGCCATGATAGCGATACCGAAGTAGCAGCTTCATCAGCGCGGAGTAGCAGCTGTTCATCAGTGACGTGAACAAGAACGCCCGTGTGGGAAAGCTGCGTGCTGACTGGTCTGACCTGGTAGCGCCGTTATCACTTATCGGATGCGGCCTTGCACGGGGGTGGTATACGGTTGGTGTACGGTATACTTAGCGTCGCGGCGCTCACCCGCGGTAACGTAGGTGTACGTGTATGACCCGGCGGGATTTCAATTAAGATGTGGTAACTGGTGGTGGTGGTGATGCCGGTGGTGGTGGTTCGCCACGGTGGTGGTGGGCGAGGAACTCCAAAGCTCGAGGCAGCGTCGTGACTTCTCGCGCGTTTAGTTGGCGCGCGGGGCCCCGGCGATTGGGACGGCCAATAAGAGACACTCCGTGTAGTAAGGTCAAGATAGTCAGGGAAACGTGGGCGACACGAAGAAGCGCGAGAGGGTGACGAGCGACCGCACGAGTAGAGTGACGACGACGACGACGACTACGACGATCCATAAGACGAAGACGAAGACGACCGAATCACCACTGTAGAAAGGAAAAGCAGGAAGTTTTTCTTAACTTCTCCAGTTCTTGTTCGCGAGCTCCTGATCGTCAGTCGAGTCTCCCGAGTGTGTGCGTCTCGTTGTCTGCCTCGGGGGGTGCCTCGGAGTGATCCGGGAATACATATATATAAATACGCGTGGCGAGATCTGCTTACGCCGCAGGTCGTCGCAGGTGTCCGAGGAGAAACAGCCCGGCCAGGTGCCGGTGAACTCGTTCCACCCCCTGAAATACAACAGCCCAGGAGACGCAACCTGCTTCAAGTAAGTCTCACGATGATGCGTTGGATGCGGATGTGACGCGCGTTTTTATGTGGCTGCGAGGGAGCGTGCGCGAGGACTGCTGGACTCGGTGCGAGTCAGTGCGACTTTCTTCACTAGTCCGCTCAAGAGTGCTCAAACTCCGGCTAACATCTTTTCCTCTCTCCCTTTTCCGCCCTGGTCTCTTTCGTCCAGTTCCGTTAATGTCGCCTCAAGAATCGCGTGTGGATCAGTGCCGAAGTGTGAGCAACAAGTGACGGACCACCACAGTTTCGCGCACGCTCACCACACGAGTGACTTGTCGGGGTAGTTGAAGGGACAAGTGGATGAAAGAGGTATGTTACGGTCCCACGACGGTTTATCCGCTTGTTGTCGATGACAATCAGCTTTTCTCGTAAAAAAAAGAATAGAAATTTTAGATATCTAAATGTTATTGATTTAGATTTATCGTGCCAATATTTAGTGAAATTGCAATGAATTTATTCGACGACGTTCGATTTTCTCTTCAATTTGTCGAGTAATGAGACTCGCACGTACAATCCACGTACAATCTCTTTAATATTCCTTATTTTTCAAGAGATCAAATCTAGAGATTTTATACAATATTCTGGTACTCTGCAAATTCTGCTCGCGATTACATAATCAGGTGTGCCCGCGGAAACAGACGCGTCGTGGGAGACGAGTGAGTGTTAGAGATTAGGTGGGATCAGGAAGTGAAAGTGCGACGAGCCGAAGAGCAAGTGATAGCGATCGACGATTATCACGAGCCACATTAATTGTACTGTGTAGCGTTTCTTAAGTTAGCAGGTGATTCTTCTGAATAATTAAATAATCTCTTCAATATTTTTAAACAAGTGATAATTTCCGTTCGCACTTCTTTTAGATCCTTTTCCGACGTTTTCGTCAGTCTCATCGTCAGGCATCGATCACTTTTCCGCGAGATTTTTATTTCGTCGAGCAGAGTGTCGCGAGCTGTTCAAGCTCGTTCGCATTTCAGCTTCGCATTTCTATCGTCAGGATTTATGCCACCAATATACTGTCGGTCCAGAAGTGCCTCTCTCGCTCGCCGATCGTACTTTACATGACTAATCGCCACGAGTTCCGCCGCGGTGGCGACGGCGACTATTCGTATACACCACTATCTAGGTATCTAGGCTCGGAGTCCACTTATTTTTAGGAGGACGTAACGTGAGCAGGAGGATGGTTCGTCGTTCCGACGACCATCATTTCGTCCATCTCGCCGTTGTCCGTCGTCGCGTCACCCTGCTGTCCGACACTTTGTCTAACGCATCATTTACCATCTCGTCTTCACGTCTAGCTCCCTGCTAACGTGGGCTCAATTTATCTCATCTCTTGCAGCGTGTCGCTTAAATTGACAGTCCGCATTTTTTGTGCCACATTCAGCGCAGTCGCATGTCTCGTTCCAATTACAGTCCGCAGAAATTTTCATTCTAGGTCTCTCTAAATCTGCGAGTTGTGCGTCATTCTAATCGTCGTTGAATCTTCGTTGGGCGAGAACTGTAGTTATCTCCTCACCAATCTCGAACAGCGGGAACCCCGCGTATGGTCGACCGATTTAAAAATATCCCACATACCGCGAGTTCCGCGAGATTCGACGGATCCGGGGAAGCTGGAGAAACGAGAACGCGAGAAAACGATGAATCGTGGCGCGCGAAGAAGTCCAGAAAATTGACATTAAATCAAACTGTTAAGATAAATGCACTTTTGGAGAACGTGAGAGCTGCTTAACATTAAATGTGTCTGCTTAATTGTGTCCGTAATTCATGGTACTGAAAATATTTTAAAACGATCAGAAACATTTTCATCAGAATAATTTTCCTGTATCTGCAATGTTTATTTTGCAATGTTGCACCGTTACAAAGTAAATTGTAACATTCTGGTCCACAAGTTTGATGTGCAAACTTCGAATCGCTTGATCACTCACATCAGCGTGTTTGCATGTGTATATCGGCATATTTCTGGACGCATTGTCGACCAAGCAGAGAGCATTTCACCTGTTGATCATCAGACTCAGTCACGATCAGTATGAAGTGACTATGCATTATTCTCGGCGTTGTTTGTCATTGTCCGATAATTACAGTCGACAAATTAGGCAGTTCTCCTTGCGAGTCTTTATCTATGTCAATGAGAACTTTGACAAGTGCTATATAAATCGACGTCATAACGTTATCTTTAATCTCTTGTACCATAATAAGATAAATCATTTATGTTGGCACTGTAACAATCGTGAAATATGTCTTTTTCTTATCTATTTAATTTTTAGAATTTTAATAATTTAGTTATGAGCTTTTTATCGATGTCGCAGTCAATCGACATATCGGTACCAACTCTTTTTGATCAACAACCCCGTTTTGATCATCGCTGATGACTAGTTGACAATAGTTCAAGGCTAATACGGTGAACTAATAATAAAAGCTCGGCCTAGAAAGTAATTTGTGTACTTGACCCTCGTGAACATTGTTACGGCGTGTTAGGCATAGCTAATGGTTCGTGTAACACTTCAATCATTTTGAATACATGTTGGTGTCTCACTCAACTCATAAAGAATCGCATTTTAATGCAGCGGACAAACATCGCGTTACTTTTCAGTGAGATTTAAAGCACCGGATTTAATACTTACAAATTTAACTCGTCTCTTCGCACTCGATAAATAATTTCCTTGAAATTATTCCGCGTTATTTATTCGCTCGTACAAATCACAGTCGACGTCTTTATTTTATTTTCCGCGGTGATATTACGCGAATAATATATAACATTGTTATTATATACGAGCCAAACGGACCTTTCAGCATCGCGACGTTATTTTGCATAATTTCTGATTTCGCGACCGGACGTTTTACAGCTTTCTGCCAAAAAGTCGAATGGGAACGCTTGTTTACATGATCTCGCGCGCTTTATCGCGGATAGATCAGGACGTCGATTGGTGATTTTAGTGCACCCGCCGTCGTCTCGTTTGAGTCAGTCGGTGAAAATAGATCGCGGTGTGACGCCAGTAACGCGGCCAGTAGTATAGACAGGAAAGAGTACGCTCGCGAAATCTCTCGCGTTTGATTAATAATTATAAATTCCTTCGAGAGAGTGGGAGTTGATTCTGCGACTCTCTCTCGTGAGCTGTCGAGGGATGAATCATTGTTGTGTGACAAAAACTAAGCAGTATTGAGTGTTGAGCAATATCAAAGTACACCGAAACTTTTTAAATTTAAGTAGTGTATTATCTTAAAAATTTTTTCCGATAGAATTAAAGTTTTTATTTAGTTTATTAATATTATATTTATTAAAACATAAATAATAATATGATGTAGAAGTTAATGGATTTTAATGGATGTAACAATGATATTAATGATTATTGTTTTTGAAATATTTCAACTCAGTTTTGTGAGATAATTACCATATTTTTGCGTAATTATAAATACAATTCGTTTTTTGTAAGAATTTGATTTGCTCCTCCCGAAAAAGAAGTACGTTCCGTTAACGTCAGCATCAAGCATCAAGAAGTCGTGAATCATCCCTTTTGATCCCAATATGTTATGCATAGTGCTAAATATTTTCCGATTACTCATGATTTCACATGATCATTAAGTACGTCACAATGCAAGCACATTAGTCACGATTAAATACGATTATATGATTAATGTGATTAAAATAGAACTAGAGTAATGCATCATATGTTTTTACATATTTCATAACACTTGAACAATTGTATTACGCACTATATTTTTTTAAGTAACCATACTTAGAAATATGTTGGCATATAAATTTATGACAAAATAGAAAGTATCGTTTCAAAACACGTGGCTCAGAGCTCTGCCAGGAGTAATTATGTCTTTGATTATTTGATGATACTGATCCATAGTTAAACTTTCTACTTCTCTCCCTCGAGAGACTTTAACAGATTCAATTTTTCAGTTCAATGTCCATTACACGCCTCTCTAGTGGCACTGAGCTACTTATTTATTGGGTCACAGTGTCATCAAATATGTATTGTATCACAAATATAGCCGGTAGAATTATGCCAAAGTGAAGCAATGCTTTCTACATAGCCAGCAAAATATTAGGTCATCCGAATGTCGACAGCCATCTTTTCACACGCGATACACCTACACATTTGACGATTCAGTTTATATATCTCTCAATTATCATCCTGTTGCACTCCTGAAAACGATCTCGCTCCTTGCGTTACCTGAAAAGTTACCAGTACGATAACACGCCGCTTAACATGATGATGTAATTCTCGAAAGTCCCTTTTGATCTTCGGTCATCATTCCCTTCTTCACTTGGCACAAGCACGCCTTCCTGTCAAAAGAGAATATCTAACAAAGAGCAAGGACCTCGTACTCTGCGAAATGCCTGAGCGCGGCAATCCGCGCTTTTTAATTTTCAATTACCAATGTGTGAAATAACAACACTGTTTAAATTATCTACGTTGTTTAGGTGAAAAAATATTCAACATGATTTTCAAAAAACGTGCTTTATTTAGAGAATTTAAGAATCTAAGAATCTTTCAAGATTGGGATTTTCAATTAGTAAAGGGATTAATATAACCTTTATGTTTTTTATTAGAAAGCTCGAATGTCAGATGACAAGCACAGCGTGCGTGAAAATCAGAGGGACGAGAGAGAAACGGAATGCGAACGGTCTATTACGAAGTGTAGTAATCCCGAAAATGCATGCGAGGCTACTTGCCAAGTCTTATCGTGACGTTGTAACACTCGGTCCGTCCGTTTTGTACGCCATTTCGTCGGTCTGTCCGGCACCTCCTTGGGCGCACGCATCTGTTTGGTCTCATCTAAAAAGATCAACCACTGAGCGAAATTATGTGTCGACGATATATCTCTTCAGAATGATATAATTCGTAAAAGCGTTGAAAAATAAATGTTTACAATTTTAATTATTTGTCCTTATTCAATCTTGATGAAGCAAAGATGGAAAAAAAAGCTCATTCCCAAAATTTTTTTCGCTAACATAAGCGACTAAGAAGAAACAAGTAATCAATAATTATCTTTTTGTGCATTACAGTTTATCTGGCACTATTTGAGAGAAACGCGAGCAAGTAGCCAGGCGTATCATATTTCCATCGCCTGGCTGGAGCTAACACAATTCGATGATTTGTTTCCCCCAATTTTGCGGCATAAACGGTGGCAACCGACCAATTACGCGTATATCACATCGCCGGAAGGATGTCGTGTCATTTCGACTACCTACCCTTGCACTTGGCAGTCTTTTCCTGTCGCGTGTTACACGAAACTAATTCATGTTTTCTTACACGATTGTAATCTGTCTCCCACATTAGTAAGACGCAAATATGTCATTTTATTTGATTGAGGTGATCATGTTAAAAATTAGAGAAACGATGATTATTTGAAAGCAAATTATAATATTCTGTTATTCGTGAATCTTATTTATTATTATTAACAAAAATGTTTTAGAATTATCGTTATTTTCTTATATATGAATTTTATAAGTATCATAAAGTTCATAAGTTCATGAGTAAATTGATATATCATTCTTTAAACATACCATATATTACGTAAAATCGCGTTCGATTAAATTAAACCATACTTATGTATTACTTTATTTCCGTATTTAAAACGTATTTAAGTGGAGACAAACGTTTCGAAAACTAAAAACAAAACAGCAATGTAAATAACCTGTAAACTGACTTTGACTCATTTTTTGAATTACCATTTTATTTGCGCCCAATTTTGAATAATATTTCGAGTTTACGATTTGTGCAGTGTGTCAATTCCATTATTATTCAGACATACTATATATTATGCGCGACACATAACGGTAGCATTTTACAAGTTTACAAGAGACCATGTATTTACTGAGGCGTTCATCATTCATAATATTCTCGATAAATACCGCGTGCGCGATCAAGGCGCGAAGGAACAGGTGCCACAAAAGCTCGTGTCACTTTGCGTGAACCGACACGTCACACGTGTAAATCGTTTTGCCACATATCTGGCGATCGTCTAACCGAATCGACTGGCTTCTGGCACTTGGCGGCATCGCTCAAAGAAACGATTGTCCGGATCGCGCCACGAGCATATTACATCCGACGCGACTTGTATCGCGACCCAAATGCACGCGGCTTCCACCACAGGTAGATGCCAAACATAATAACCGATTACCAAGATAACTGGCCCAACCTATTTTCGAGCCAAGAGCCGCATTAATAATAGTGGCCTTACGTCATCCAACTCGGCTCCCTCGGCCTTGGTGCCTCGTGGAAAATACGACCCGCGTTTCTGTAGGACCGACACTCGCGAATACCGCAAAAATTTGCCGTTCGCCGCGCTCAATTTGCAGTTAAACGTAGCCGCTAATGGTTCCTCATCGGCGGGATTTCGGATGGCCCGCGACGACCGCGTGGTACCCGCCGAAAATAGGCCCGACACTCGTAAATTACGAGGTCCTTTCGACGCAGCGAAACGCAGCTTGAGGAAAAGCAGGCGTCGCTCATTCGCGCCGAGTATTTTGCGCGCGGGAGCGCGCGGAATTATTATTAGACCGATGCGAAAATAATTCACGATTCATATTTCGGACTGTGCGAGTCCCCGAACGAACTGTCGTCACACGATATACTTCAGTTGCGGCACGCTACTATGAGCTTTATTTTCAGTTACCTTTAGATTACTTCCTGTATTACTCATGGCATTCGATTTTACAGTCTAATGTTATGACTAACAATTAATAAAATGTGAATAAAATAAAAAATGAGAAAGTTGCGTATTTTAACGCTGGACGCGCAACTTTACTTGGAGGAACGAGTTTGAAATTCGAAACGACATCATTTTGCATGGTCGCCTCGTCGAACGGCATAGTTCTCTGCTCTTTGGCCAGTTCCAGAACGATCTGAAAATACAGACGCCATCGGTTAAGTGTATCGCGGCAATCTCACCGAAACGCGCCAGCACGCGCGAGCATTATTTACCGGGTCGTATTATTTCGGTGGAATTCGCGTTTTCGACGGACGGCGTGCGAACTTACAGCCAAGAAATGTAAGAAGTGTTCCGCTGTTCCGTGGTTGCTGCAAGAATACGTGACGCATGAGAACAGTTCCCGCGAATTATATAAACCGTCCATTTCGGATTTATCACATATAATAAATCATCCTGGCCTGGCCTTTTTTCGCTGTCGCGGCTGCGAGGTATCGCCTCGTTTCATCGTTTTCTGGCGGTCTTCCCTTCGAGATCCGCGAATGAGAACAGACAACCGAAATATTCCAACGCGAATATTTTATTGCTATTATAAATTAATGTTGCTCGGGATTAATATCGCCACATCAATTGAAACATGCAACCAGTTTCCATCTCAAAAAACTTCAGTTAATCAGTTAATTCAGTTAATCTCTGATGTTTCCACAACTTTAGAGGTAGCTGGTTCTTCCTGCGCGTTTCGTAATAATCTCGAGGTGCAATCGAAATACCTTGACACGTGTTAAATTTAATATAAATCATCTCAAGTGTCTTCTTTCATCGATTCTTCCGTTCCGGATGAACGCGAGTGACAAACGCATTACACGGTGCCACGGTCGTAAGCAACGCTAAAGAAGGCTAAGTATAGGCACTCGCGCAAAAATAGCTGCGGTTGGGGCAACTACAGGTGACAGCGGCTGCCAAGGTTTACTGAACCACAGTGACGAGACTCGTGCAATCGATGAACGTCACCCGACAAACTCTGAACTGCAAACACTACAGTCAGCTTCATTGGTCTCGCGTCCCCTTTCAAGAATCCTTTAATCCTCTATCTGGAAAGCATTACGTACAGTATATTTGACAACGATGCTACGTATCTTGGCGGTATTATTTCCTCTAAATGGAACTACCAATTAGTCTGCTTTAGAAAACCGCTTCTTCCCTCTCAGACAATTCACTGATCGTCACATGTGCCTTTTAAATTCTAGCACTCTCGGAGCTCTGCGAGTGACGGACGACGGTGAACGTCGAGCTCGCAAGGAAACCGCGGCAAAAGCAGGTTGAATGGTGCCGCAGGTCGGTGCCATTTGAACCGAACGTGCCGGGCGAAGGGACTGGGTCTACCCGGGTCCCGGTGTAGGGACAGGTGCGAAGGCGTGCCTCCAGCACGATGGGGGTCGCCGACGACTTCGCGCCCAGCTTCACGCAGAAGCCGCAACTGCGGCAGGAGGACGACGGGAACCGGCTGATATTCGAGTGTCAGTTGGTGAGCTCGCCGAAGCCCGACATCGCCTGGTTCCGCGGCGAGACCGAGCTCAGCCAGGATGACAGGACCAACTTTAAGGTGCAGAGCGTCGGGACCAACAAGTTCCTGGTGGTGCTCGAGCTCGACGATGTCATCGAAACAGACGCTGGCCTGTACAAGGTCAAGGCGAAGAACAAGATGGGTGAGGTTGCCGCCTCCATCAATCTCAACTTCAGTCGTAAGTCTTTCTCCATCAGTCTTGATTCTTATTGTACTTTACAAGTTTATAGCCAAATTGTACGTGTATGTCACGTTGAAGCTATACAATTTAATTTTTATACGATATACAATATTTTATTTACGCCAGGCCAGTTTATGCTTGTCTTTATCTACTTGCGATTCCAGAAATAAGGAAAAGGCCGACTAAATTCTCATTAATGAACATTTCATGTAAAACTGGTAAATTAATAATATTTAAAATGTTCCGTTTTCTTAAAAATAAAAAACAAATTGATTTTATATTAAATTTAAGAAGTGAAAAATTTCGATAGACTCAAGTATTGGTTGCTCTATCAATAGAGATATCTATGCGACTTGCTTTATTCAAATTTTCTCTTGATTCGTTCCCCGATTAACTTCACCGTTATTTTTCTAGCAATGGATGAGCCTAGAGAGAAGTAAGTTAGAAGTTTGTACCGAGAGGAAAACTCGTTTGTCGCTTCTCCAGGCTCTGTTGAATTAACTCGTGTCACATACTTTGCTTACATGCTTGCGCGCTTAACACACTTTCATTAATTTTCCGACATAAATCTTCCGCTTTAGTTTTGCATTTTTCGCTTACCTCGCTTTCTTTCGTTCATTTATGATTTTAGCTGCCGAACAGTCCATTGGAGGAGGGTGAGTGTATCGCTTAAGCTGCGTTTTACGATTGAAGCGAGTGCTGACTTAATTGCATGTCGATGATTTAACATGCTGTCGTGAAATTTCGGATTAGACACACTATCTTGCAAGAATTACATAAAATTTGAACTCGCTCGGTGTATCATTTCCTACTACTGCGTTATCATTCGATAACACGTTCGAGTGCACGTTAAATCGACCCAACCGAGAATAACCGTCGCGGTATGCCCGCTATTTTCGAGCGCGTGTTCGCACCGCGGCACGCCGCGCGATCCCACAAAAATCGTGGTATGGATCGCTGCTTGGTGCGTTAGCTGGATGATCGGATGAAGCTCCTTACCGATTCACCCACGCAGATAGAACTGCGAAACGCGGATGAAAATAGAATTAAGGTCTTTTGGTTTTGGATACCGTTTGTGCCTCGCGCGCGATTCGACCACGAAGTGGCCGAATTATTTCAGACACTGTCTCTCTCGCGAGGAAAATCTCGTGCGAACGATCTGTCTCTATCCCAGCTGATGCCTGCGATCGTAGGAGAGAGACTGCGATTTGGAAGCGAGATGCTGCACCTGTTACAATGATAACGAGTCAATTCCAATAACAATTTACTGTCACGCAGCTGTTAGATCAATTATGATATCTTTGTGCGATCTCTCTTGAAGAAGAGCGCTTGTTCGACCTGAAATCTTCGTTTGCATACCGCCGGTGCGTTTATTCCCGTGTGTCGGCGCGGCTTGAACGATTTTCGAAGATAATTCGAAACTGGGTCGAGAGTCTCCTCTGAACGTGCTCTTGCGACGACGACGCCGTCGAGAAGCTGTATTTTCGGATCGCATCGACAGACGTGATTCCCGTGAATTTCTAAAAGTAACGCGAGCCTTTCCGCTTCCACGCGTGTCCTAAAATTCGTCGCGCGATGCATGCAAAAAAATGTTCGACTGTGACTAATGAATTTATGCAAAACAGTCGTGTAACTTGCAAAGTTCCAGCGGAGGAGCATGCACGCGTCGCACCTCGATGCATCGGCGAAGATAACGAATTCAGTTTCGATTGTCGATCGGTTGTCAAAAGCTCGCAACTTGCGAGGAAACAAATCGGCGTACGGTTGATGAGAGTGAAAGTCGAGGGAAAACAGCTGCAGCCTACTTCCTCGCTAAACTTAGCCGCAACGTGTTCACTGATGCTAATGCACTTATGGTCCGTTCGAGATGTGCGAGTGTTAAGCACATGCCTCTTGTCCTGGCTCTCAATTTGCGAGAATAAACACCGGTGATCGTAACTCGGATCACGCAATTCCGTCGTAAAGACGAATTTAGAGAAGACGGCGTAAAGCGGCTCTCGTCGCGCTCGTCTTGCCAAACGCGGCCGTCTCCCTTAACTCCTCTTATTTAACATCGTTGAAAAAAATGTTTGTTACTCCATTAGCTGTGCACAAATGTACTGTACTAATTTTGCAACCGTTTATGCGTGTGTGTTCGGCGTTTTACTAATGACAGATGTGACTTTCAGTGACAGTCTTTCAGTTTGCTAATGCGTTCGCGGTCGCGCCGGAAGTGCGATTAAAGTCATCGGTGGCACGGAAAACATGATGCAAAGTGCCAAATTTTCACGTATCGTAGACTCAGTCGGCGCAGCGATTAACGTGTTAGCGAACGATAAATAATTGCACGTGAATTCATTGGCGGGCTCGCACGAAGCATTAATCTCACGCTTGCAGACAAATTGACGGCATCGCGCCGACTTTCGCGAAGAAACCCGCGATCAGACAGGAGGATGATGGCAAACGGCTGCTCTTCGAGTGTCGCATCACAGCCGATCCCACGCCGAAAATCACATGGTTTCACAGCGGGAACATGGTCAAGGATTCGCCAAGGCATAAGGTTCGTTTATGCACCTGATCGTAAGCAAAATGCATTTATTCTTCTAATTAAACAATTTTTAAATATGATTATGTACAAAAGAAATTGAATAGAAAAATAATCACTCAATTTTTTCGTACATGCTTTATTATCCATTGCGTCTGGATAAAGTTAAATTATTCAAACATCTTTTATATATGTCTAGAAAATAATGAGATTGATACTATTGATATCTATTCAAACACTTGTGTGTAAAAATTATTTATCTTGTTCAAAGCAAAAAGGTTTGGATACTTGTAGGATTGCAAAGAAAAGGTGAACAGATTGGTTGTTATTTCAGTTGCTGGATTTTAAGAAACAGATTTTAAACAGATTGCCATTTCCCAGCACTCTTTATTCTTACGACTTTCTAACTTTCTAACTTGCGAATAGTGTTAATCCTATCATTTTTCAGACATATTGTGTAGAATCGTTTAAGTTGATCAAAATTTTCCCAAGTTTGTATTCAAAAATTTATCCCATCTTGTTCCAAGAAAAAGAGAGGCGAAATAATTAAAGACATTTAAGATTTTTCAGCACCATTTGAAAACGATTACTGAATCATTTTAGCTGACTGTCGACAAAGATGGCCACTCGTACTTCGCCACCCTGGAAATAAAGAACGTGACCGTTGAGGATGCTGGCAAATACAAGGTCACGGCGAAGAACGAGCTTGGCGAGTCCAACGCTACGATTTCCCTGAATTTCGACAGTAAGTAGTTTGAGATTTGCGATAACCATAGTTATCCCAAGTACATAACCGATAACGATAACCCAAGTACATTTTTACCGATGATCCATTTTAATACTTTAGCAATCTGCTTAATTTTTTTCACAAATATACAAAAATAGATTTTTTGTTTAAAACATGACAATAAATTTATTGACATTCCAAATGGTGGGAAATAATTTTTGATCTGTATTCCATCTGTACCAAAGCTTTTAAAATGTTTACTGTAAAATTTAATTTTTATTAATAATTTTTACACTCATGCCTACGTTATCTTTCATCTCTTTTATTTTTAAATAAATTTGATTTGTTTGAAATTTGTAGAGAGAAGTAACGTAAATATTACTCTTCTTTATTCTTTCTTCCACGGTTTCAAGGCGGAAGACATAAAGTGTATCCTCGGTTCCATTCCTGAACTCTTCTCTCACATTCTCTCACTCGGGATGTATATCGACGATCTCTTCTTTCATTTCCAACTCTCTTCTTCATCTCAGTTCTACGGCCTGTGCCCCGTTTATCTGTTTCCTCCATATCGACTCTACACCAACGTATCTCTCTATATCCGCAGTTTATTATTTAATTTTTTCCGTTTCATCTTTTCAGTTCATTCTTTTCAGTCTCTCTCTCTCTCTCTCTCTCTCTCTTCTACTTTCTTGTATATATGCGGTACTTTTATTTTTTAATGGTTTGTCTCGGTCGAGCGATGAGCACGTATCGATATCGGCTCGACGCGAGCCACGATATACAACCCGTTTATCTTGATCTTAATCGACTAAACGGCAAACATTATCGTTTGTCTCTCACCGTATTTTGCACCGTAAAATTGCGTAGAGAGCGGACTAGAATAATCAACTTGTAACAACGTGTACTGCTGCTTAAATCACGTATTAATTCGGATCGCATCTCGCGCGTACCAACCGCAAATTAGTACACGTACTTGATCATCCAGACGAGTCACGTAATTGGCACTTTATTGCACGAGATGCGATCGTAGATTAGCCATTATTGACGCTTCGTTAGGTTGCCTCGATGACATCTTTTCTCTCTACTCATACTCTGTCGTGCCTGTCGTGTGTAAACGTTAACGAGAATCGTTCGCACACGCAGACACACGAAAGTACAGTTATACCGAATTTTTGTGGTTATCTGTTAGATCTGCTAACGACATGCATATTTCCTTACTTGCGTATTATTGTTTCCAACTTTGATTCCACATTTATCATTTTCTCAATCATATCACCTTCCTTTAATTGCACGGAGGTGCAATTGAATTTTCGCAGATAAATTTATCGAAAAATAACCACATAAAGAAGAGACTGGAGCAAGTACGGAAATGTATTTCTCATAAATAGTAAAGTATTACGTAGTTAACGACGGCGGTTCTAATACTGTACATATAATACTCACATGTGTCTTTTGTATCACGTGCTTCACTAGCCATTCTCTCATCGGCTCTAATTCGTAGAGGTACGTCTTTTCTGAGCAAAACGGATGTTTGAGATTATGTGTTCTGTCACGCTGTACATATTCACCGATCACCGATTAATACCGTGTGTTAACGTACATTGCTCACATACACTCGTACTCACCGCGCGACAACGGTCCTCTCAAATGCCGGCAACGGGTTTCCTGATTCTGTTACACGATGAGATCAATATCTAAAATTAATAATAATTAATTGTTGATACGCATCACGGACAGTCGTACGTACGATTACCACACCACTCACTCACTCGCAAACAGCGTTTGACCAAAGCTTGTGGCATAACTATGCAGTGTTTCTATCTTAATCTAACCGCGTGCGTCCGACGAAGTCGAAGTCCGAGAAAACCGAACGAAATGGAACAAGTGACACCACGAGAACACGATTTTTATACTCCACGAGAGCGAGACTTTGCGAATAGACGGAAGAAGAGTAGAGGAAGCAACCTAATTTACAGGATGTCGTTCGGCAAGGATCGCGATCCTTGAGCGTGCATCTCTGAGCGTCGATCTCTAAGAGCGTTACTTGCGGCGGCGGTACGAATGGACAAAGTAAATTACTTGACCACGTGGAAATTAAATGTCGAGATGGAATTATATATATAATGTAGATTAAAAACTGCGGCACTCATTTTGCCAGAGAAACGTCTGTAGCATGTCTGGAAACTTGAAGAGTACTTTTAAGCCAAATCGATACGTGACTCCCGATCTCGCACTGTAAAATGCTTCGCGTATTTAAGCCTTTCGCTGCTGAATTATTTTGCGGAAATTTGAACAAACTTAGTTATAGCCGAGAGTTCCTATTTTTATCTTTTTTCTTTGTACAGATCTTTAAATGATCTTAATCTTTAAATGAGAAATATAAATCTAGGGGGGAATAAAGAAAGCTTATTTCGCATATTACAATTTTTTTAATTTAACGTTGATATTTATGTTGAGTTTATTTTTAATTGTGGACATATAAAGCGGACATTTTTGCGAGATGATCATTTGGGAATGGGGATGATCGACGCACATTCGATAGTGATAGTTGCAGCGAAAGGATTGAGTAGGCAAGCAAATATATGTACGAACAATTTTGGACATGTCGATCGTTTGTGTCGAACGTAGGCGATGAGGCACCCGTACCGGAGGACGGTATTAAACCGACTTTCACCGAACGACCGGTGATAAGACAATCCGACGACGGTAACACCATCACCTTCGAATGCCGACTTGTCGGCGATCCAAAACCGAGTGTCAAGTGGTAAGATTCGAGGTCCGCGACACGCGCGAAGAAGAGGCATGTTGAGGAAAGCTGCTGCTAAATCGTCGTAAAAATAATTTCAATTAAAGATATTTATTATCAAAAACTTAATATCGAATTAGCATCAAATCCAAAAATTCAAAGAGAAGATTTTAAGCATGTTTGAAGATTTATAATTAAAAAGATAGATATGTTTAAAATTGAAAGACAGTATTTGAGACAGTTTGCATTTAATAACGTCTTTTTTCCGACGATTTGCATTTACGTGGACGGTGCAAAGGTAGCAAATGTAGAAAGACAATGTGCACTCTTGAGCGCGCGGCCGCGATCCGCGATGCAAAATCAATAAAATCGGCGGATACTTGGACGTTCGCGGGATATCACGCAGGTATCACGGTACCGAGGAAGTGAAAGAGGGTGGCCGGTTCAACACATCTCTGGAACTCGATCAGAAGTTGTACCACCTCGCGAGGCTCAGGATCGACAACGTGGCGAAGGGAGACGCGGGCGAGTACAGAGCCGTGGCGAAGAACAAGCACGGTCAAGGTGTGGCGACCATCAATCTAAACTTCGAGGGTGGCGACAGGCTCAAGTAGGCATCGCGCGACAGAATCCGCCCTGCACGCCACAAATTGCCACGTTCTCCGTTTAGATTCGACGCGGCGCGATGAAGATTTGTGTTACAAATTGCGAAAACGTGATATTGATAAAGATTGCAACGTTAAAATAACAATAGTAATACATCAAGTGTAGTGGACTGATTATTGATATTGATATGAAATTTATGTAAGGCATTTACATATTAATTATAAATGAAATTAATAGATATTATGAAAATTCTTACTTTTTATTGCATTCTACTATAGTTCGCTATATTTGATTGGTATTATTATTATAAAATATTACAAACTTCATTGTAAACGTTCTAAATACCGACGATTGTATTAAATGGTTAAAACTAGTTGAATTAAGCACGACACAGGTATTTTTGGACAAAAACAATTTGTGATTTCTTTAATTTTTCTTTCTACGATTGTTATAACTCTGGCCAATCTACAAATACCTGTGTAAGAAATATATTAGAAATCACACGCTCTTTTTTTGTCTTATTGAATTCGAAAAATATATAGTTATACTATTTAATTACATCATATTCAAGATTTTAACGAATTAACATTTAAGACGACAATTACAGCTAAAAGAGAGCTTGCGGTTTTTACAAATACTACTTCGTGACATCGCGCCGCGTCCTAGGGAATATCCTCGTGGCGTGACAGGCGGAATAGCAGGTGGAATAGAAGAACGACATCGTCGTCCATCGGGAGAACTTTACGTTCTGCGTACGTTTAATTCGCGGGATCGGCGTTTTTCTGACGTGTCGATTTACGCAGAATACCGGATGGTAAGCCGCCGCGCTTCCCGAAGAAACCGACGATCCGTCAGGAGGGCGACGTGCTCATCATGGAGTGCATCCTGGAGGCACATCCGGTGCCAGACATAACGTGGTACCAGGGTCAGAAAACGATCGCCGACAGCCAGCGCGTAAAAATGTTGCGCAAGGCCACCGGCAAGGACACGTACCTCCTCACCCTCGAGATCTCGAATCCGACCAAGGCCGACGGCGGGAATTACCGTTGCAACGCTTTTAACAACTTCGGCGAGAGTAACGCCAACATCTCCCTCAATTTCCAAGGCAAGTCCCCCTCGAAGCACATGGGAGGGCTCTCATTGGTACCTCGACATTTACATTACGTTTGTCTCCTACATTCTCGCTATCTTCATTTAATATATGGGTACCTTTCTCGTCTACGCGTTTCCCTGAAATTCTCATCTAAAAGCTGCGAATTACGGGAATAATGAGATCCCTCTTGCCGACTCCGTCCACGACGATCCCTTTCGTCGACTTTCTTCCTCGAGTCTCCTACGTGCGAAGTACAAGTTTTGTGGTCGCGCGATAAAGGCGACGAAAGTCTTTCTTTGATCGATGCACGCTAACGATGACGGTTCATCAGGTAAGCACAGCCGCGCTAATGCTAACCAATCGTGAAGTCTCTGTAATATTCGCTTCGTAACTCATTGAGCTCTGCCAACACGACTAACATAATCGGGAGGTCGCGATCGCGAGTCCACCGACGAAAATCGCGATCGCGATCCCCGTCGCTGCGAATCGCGACGGCAAGAACGCGTTTCCGGATATATATGTACTACACCGGAAGTGGCGTTTGCGCCCCGCCGACTTTATGCCGATTCGTCTAACCGTGGATCTTTCCAAGATGCAGAGGAAGGCGCGGGTTTCGCTCCGTCCTTCGTCGAAAAGCCTCGCATCATACCGAACGAGAGCGGCACGCTGATCACCATGAAATGCAAATGCAAGGCAAACCCGAAGCCGGAGGTAACGTGGTTCCGCGGTACCAACGTGGTCAATGAATCATCCAAGATCTCGATCAAGACCAAAACGGTCGAGGAGGACATTTACGAGCTGATCATGGAAATCAAGGTGATTCTTCGAACATTTTAAAAGTCGCTCTAATTATTTCTTTGAATTATACATGAATAAAGAATTATGGAATTTACATTATACGCAAACTACAGTCATAAAAATATAAAACACTTATAAAATAATAACCAGATGTATAAAAGAGTGCTAAATAAATCGTTGACTATTGTGTAGACGCTGGTTTTTGATGATGGTCGAGTTACAATTCTACAGGCGTTCTGTATCCGATTTTAATGTGTTGTAGCGTTTATTTATTAAATTAGCTTGCAAAGAGTAGTATAAACATAAAGTTTGTAGTATTAGATTTCACAAATCACAATTTGTTCATACTTAAATTATTGTATAAATTAAATTAAATTATGTAGCGATAATATATTCATAATGTTTCATTCAGGATCCATCAGCACCGGACGGCGGTACGTACAGATGTCACGTGAAGAACGAGTACGGTGAGAGCAACGCCAATCTGAATTTAAATATCGAGGCGGAACCGGAACCGGAGGGTGACGGGCCAACGTTCGTGGAGAAACCACGAATACAGTCGCAGAACAAGGGCAAGCTCGTCGTAATGGATTGTAAGGTCAAGGCAAAGCCGAAGCCGCAGATCGTGTGGACCCATGCCGGCCAGGTGGTGAAAGAGTCCTCCAAGATCTCCATCAGTATCGTCGAAGAAAAGGAGGATATCTATTATATCAAACTGACTTTAAATGATCCTGGATCAGAGGATTCCGGCCTCTACAAATGCAACATCAAGAACGAGCTCGGCGAACTCAACGCGAATCTTACACTCAACGTCGAAAGTGAGTTTCTATGATATATATATTTTTAATTAGGTAATTAATTATTTTAATTAATAATAATTAATTAAATTAATTTAATTTAATTAATTATCATTATATAGAACATAATAATGGCTATTAATTGGTTTAATACGCACAGTAATTGTAAGATATAAATAAGGAAAGATAAATTGTACTGAAGGCAAATTAAGATAGTTACATTAATTTTTCCAATCTTTTGCGATTATAGTTATACCCGTAATCAAGGAGAAGCCGAAGGTGGTCAAGATCGTCAAGAAGAAGACTGTAATAGTCGAATGTCACGTTCTTTCCCAATTCGCGCCTGACTGCACATGGTTCAAGGAGAATCAGGCTGTTAAAGAAGACAACAGGCACAAGTTGCACGTCGAGCAAGTCAAAGATGTGAGTCCCATACTTTATTTTGTATTGTATCCGCACATATCTCAGCGACAACTATATGTATAATCTATAAAAATTGCGATTTTAATGAGCTACTTTTTTCGGGTAGGGTGAATTTACTGTGAAACTCGAAATCGAACAAATGTCGACGGCAGACAAAGGCGTGTACAAGTTGGTAGCACGCAACGAAAAGGGCGAAGCTACGTCACAAGTGGTGGAAGTGACGGAGATCCCGGACCAAGGCGAAAAACCGAAAATCGTTACTGGTCTAAAATCAATCGTAAGTATTACACTTATATTTAAAATGTAATATATTTCTCAAGTTCTTTTACATCAAGTCGGCGAAAAAATGATAATATGTAAATATCTGTAAATATCTGTTTTAATCAATTATTTGCTCTTCTCCATTTTCAGACTGTCGAGGAAGGCAAGACGGTCGAACTCGTCGCTATTCTCGCAACGCAAGATCGGAAAGTCACTGTCACGTGGTACAGGTATGTCCTTAATACAAAAAGAATATCTTTTTTAATTAATTAGATATTCAAATAATGCAAAAATATATAACATTATGAAAAATTTCAATTGTAGATATTCATATACGTTAATATTATTTGAATTAATAATTGAATAATATTTTATATCCGACTGTATTTCGCATTTATTATTTTTGACAAATTTCTCTATAAAATTTTTACTGTTATTTAATGTAATATGCAGAGACTCGACGGTCGTCAAAGCATCAAAGGATATCATGATCTCTTTCAATGGTCTGGATATGAAGCTGACCATCACCTCAGCATCGACCGAATTATCAGGATCGTATAAAGTCGTCGTAAGCAACGAATACGGCCAGGACGAGTCGTCGGCCCGACTCGTCGTCAAGGTAAATAATTATAATTAATTAATGTATTATATATTTCACTATTCACGCGAATGTAAACTCCTTTCATTAACCACATTTTTTTATTTCTATGTAAACTGGACTTTTATGTAATCTAATTTGTGATAACCGTCCTTTTTACGTAAATCTGAAACATGAACTATTGTAAATGATTGTACAATAATCTAGTCATATTCTTTTGAAAAATTAGTACCTATATTTGATATCAAGTTACTATTTGCATTTTAAAACATTGTTCTCTCCCAACGACTCCGATGATGGATATGTCCCCCTTGTTGCATGCAATTCCCTTGATAAATTTCAGAAGAAGGAGGAGAAGAAGAAAGACGAGGAGGAGGAAGAAAAGAAGAAGAAGAAGGTCGAAAAGAAGGAGGAGAAGAAAGAGGAGGAGAAGAAGGAAGAGAAGAAGGTGGAGAAGAAAGTGGAGAAGAAGGTCGAGGAGAAGAAAGAGGAGGAGGAGAAGAAGGTAGCGGCCGAAATGAGCGGATTAATCGAAACTTTATTTCGAACAATCGCTTTCTGTAGCAGCCTTGTTTATTTCGTTCTGTATCTCCTTGTGATTAACAAAACATATTTACACTGATCACATTAAATCGAGTATAACACGAAAATGGGAAGATCGATCGTTTTGCAAAATTTACATCTTTTTTCCTTCGTAATTAATAATATTTCAAGATATTGATTATAATATAGATAGAAAATTTTTTTGATATAAAGATTTATTTGAATTTTGAATTTCTTATCTTATTTTATTACATGTTAATCTATAATCTCAGAAAAGCAATCAATCTTTCGATTCCCCTCGACGCAATAATTGGCAACTATCGTTGAAAATTTGTCTCGATATACAAGGTAATAAGTTCGGTATGGAGCGATGATGAGGATGACGGATCAGAAGAATATGAAGAAGAAGAGGAAGTGGTGAGTGTGATTGAGTCCAGCGTTATCAGCACAGAAGCCATTCTCGAGGAATCCGACTCTGAAATTATTTCTCGCGTCGAGGTACACACATACACGACATATACCAACATTATACAAAGTCACGTTAAATCTTCGACAACAAAATATTTCTTTTGTTCTTAACACAAGCAATTTTGTTTAATTTTATTTTTAAAGTAATTATACAAGTGACGATTTTTATTATACGGACACTTGAAGACTTGGGATAAATCATTTTTGTTTCTTGTTATTTTTAAGGATAAGCCTGATTTGAAACCGAATGGTATCGACAAACCAGGGTTTGGGAAGGTACGATATGATTGTTTCTTTTAATTTTTTTAAGAAAAAGTATATATAACATATTTTTATACAAACAGTACATAATCAAAACACGTCATACAGTGATCAAAGTTGTTCATTACGTTGCATCATCCCGTTTAACCATTGTTATCTATTCTTGTCTCCATCGTGTTATTTTTGTGTATCTCGTTTACTTGTTTTGTCATCTATGTTGCTTATGTGTACTGCATGTTTTACAATGTGCATAAGAGCTTATTACGTTAGATTAGTACATCTTTTATAATAATTTATATAATTCGTCGATTATTTAAATATATATGATATTATAATAATTATGTAATAAAGAAAGCAATTCGAAGTTTAATAAAATGGAAAATAGATAAAGATCATAATGTATTTTTTTTCAGAAAATGGAAATTCTTCAGGTGAGTGTGAAATGCCGGACAGTCGGATTCCGGTAACGTATACGCTCGAAAAATAAATGCAATCCGCTCGAACGAGAATTCCGATTTTCTTTGATTACACTAATTCGCTACATTTGAAGCATTGGCAAAGCATTTCGCTGAGGTAACTATGCTTATAGATCGCCGCAAATTATTTTTAACCTCAGACTTTCTTCGGCTATGAAATTGCTCGCCCTGTAATTGCGAGAAATTACAATTGCGCAAATGAATACTACGTCTTTGCTCATGTTGTTTTATTTTTGCAGCATCCGCTTAATTTCGGCGCATCCGCTGTGTTTCTTCGAACGAATCTCACGTGCTCGCTTAAACAGCCGCTACGATATTTATTTTGCTTCGTTTAGGAAAAGCAGGTTTCGCAAGCTTGTAAAAGCTAAGCCGCTATTCCTCCTCGATTCCCAGAAGCTGGCTCCTACGGAATTGCCCGATATAATGCCAATTTAAATTTTGATCCAATACTCTATCATTTCCAAATCTTTGCATGCTTGATTCTTCCTTTGCATTGCTTCGCCTGTTCGCATGAAAATAAAAAAAAATGTGAATTATTTGAGTGACAATAACTGAAAATAAGGATCGGAGTTACGCATTGCATAAATAGGGATATCATTTGTTGATAATTGCAGCCGCATATCTGATTAGTGCGTATTCTAATTATTTTCTAACGTTTTACTTCTTTGCGTATGCAGAAGGACGAAGAAATCATGAATAATGTCGAAGAAAGGAAATCCATTAAGGTAAGAAAATCAACTAAAATCAATATTTTATTAAATGTTAAATTTATTAAATATTTTAATAAAAATATAATGCATAATCTATTTGCTTGCTGCACATACATTTTGCATCTAAATAATTATATTTTTATTTTAATTTACAGAAGAAGCCTGCCGAGAAAATCGAAGATAAAAAGGAAGAAGAAAAGGTGAGCACGATTATCTTCAGATATGATCTGTTGCATTTATTAAGTTATTCTAATTATTATTTAAATCTTAATTATTTATTTTTCTAGAAAAAGATCATAAAGAAGAAAGAGGCCGAATCCAAGGAGGTAAATACAAAAAAAGTTATTCTTGATACATATTAGTCTCGTCTAATTCTACTTGTTACAATTGTTAATTTCATATATTTTGCATTACGTTAAATATTGTTATTTACGCCTATAGGTATCTCGAGAAAGTACGCCTAAACTTGAAAAGACCGTGGCGAGTCGCAAAGAATCGATCAGTAGGGTAAGCATTGATATTTTTTAAGAATCTAAAATTGTGCAAAACATTTTTATAAATGAATTTTTATTTTATTTATTTATTTTATTTATTTTTATTTTTATTTTTCTTTCAGGTGGAAGAGATCAAGACTGAAAGCCGCCGCAGCTCGCTTATTAAAACTGATGAAAAGGTATAGATCTCGTATAATTATAAAATATAAAAATTATACTTACTACACATCGCGCATCTGCGCAAATGTTTTTCCAGTCTTCTTACAGAAAAAGCTTCTTATGTTATTATGTGTAAATATTTTGTAACGTATAAACTTTTATTTCGATTTATTTTATTATTGATAGATAATCGATGATGGCACTACCACACCACCACGACGCTTCTCAATACAGAAGGTACACACATACACACACACACACACAATACATGCATCATTGTTAAAACATCACATGCAAACATTGTTAAAACAGTTACAAATAATAGTACAACACTGTCACCTCAAATAAACGTTCGGGATCATTGATCAACAAATAGAACAACTTAGATTGAGATATTTTATTGTACACAATAGTTTGTTACTTGCTTCAGCTATCCTTGAAACCAAAAATTGTTAAGAACTGTCATTTATTATGAGATAAAAATTTTGTGACAATTTTTTGAAGCAATTGTATATAATTCATGCATGATATTTTATTTATCTTAGACGGAGGAGGAAGTCAAGGTAGAAAGCAGACGATCTTCCATTATAGAAAAGAAGAAAACGGCCGTCGAAAAGGTAGGAACATGTCAACTTTTAATTAGTTACGTGACGTGTTAACACAATATTTTGTCATTAGTTCATTAATTAATTGCTCAATAATTATAATTTCTGAGGGGATAAAAAGTAAGTATAACAAAACTGAACTATTACCTTCTCCGAATCGACGTGAGAAGGGATTTTAATATACCACTATTGATTAATCAATTCTGTGCCATTATTTAATCAAATTTGATGTGTTTAATTTTATTGCTTGCCAAACCAGCTTGATTTACTTTTAATCAAATAGTATTTGTTTCTTCCCGAGCAGTTTCTTGCACGCAGTTGTGATATTTAGTGAAACTTTTATCGTGCAAGGGACAGAAGTTTTATGATGAAAATGCCAAAAGTCACACCATTTTATTTCGACACAAAATTTATTTATACAATCTGTCAAGTCTATCATTGACTGATGAGAGATTAAGGATGCAATAGGAAATTTATTTTTAACGACAATGTAAAAACAAATGTAGGAACAAATGTAGGGAGATCAATGTTATTATACCTATATAAAGAAAATATGCGACAGAAATTTATATGTCGTCGTTGCAGCTCACACCGCCCGCATTTAAGCCGAGAGTCATTTCGCAAGCAATCGAGAGCGAGGTACACTTGAACATAATTTAATTACACTAATTGTTTTATTTTTTATTTTTTTAATTTTACTTGTTAACGAAATAACACTATTTTTTTAGAGCACATTGACACCGAAGACTAAGCCACATACACACAAACCCGACGAAATTCAGGTACAGGTACAGGAAATACATACACGTTACTCTCAATTATTTATTATTTATTTTTACAATACACACATTACACTGTATAATTTTAGGATGTTTCGCCCAAATCGACACAACGCGATAGTAAACCGCAAAAAACTTACGAGGTATGTGACGCATTTCTTGTTGCGCGAATTTTTAAAATGTGTAATGTACTTAGTAAAGTGTCATTGTAGGAGACCACCAAGACCACTTCTCACGTGCGCAAAACTGATCATAAACCGAAGGTACACACTCTTCACGCGATAACATGAATATTTTATGTAGTGCAAAGGAGAAAAATATTTTTTAAATATTTTTTAATATTTGCGATATACAAAAGATTACACGAACATAATTTATTTCTAGGATGTTCCTACTGCGATTAAACCACGCGCTCGTGATTCAGATGACGAACTTGAGGTACACAAAACATTGTACACATACAAAAATACATATATTACGTGAATTTCAACAGTATGAATAACCGTTTAATAAAACATTTCGCGTTTTATCGACGATGTCAATTTTAGGACGCTTGGAGCATCCACAATCCGGGAGAACGCGACAACGAAGCCGCGCCGTATTACAAAGTATGCGAATCAGTGACACAGATTATACACGCATTCTGATTGCGAGAAATACGTGTAACACACTGTGTGAATGTAATATTATTCTAGGACACAGATGAGACACACACATCTCCAACACCCGCGGATGCGACACGTCAGAAATCCGACAAAGTCAAATCGAAAGACGATACTCCTTCACGTGACGTGCACAAAATACATCCACAAAAATCCGACGAGGATATCGAGGTACATAACATCATATTGCCGTGTCATTCACGAGGTGTATGCTGCATATTTTCAAAACGTTGATAATTTTAGGATATTTGGTCGAATAAGCCGGAAGAGCGCGGTACCGATATCAGGAAACGGGACAAAGTACGCGAAGCATTAATTTATTAAATAAATTATCGATATGTTACATCGAGGAATAATTAGGGGTTGAATTTACACCAGCAAATGAAATGTCTAAAATATTATTTTAGGATGTACCAAAAGATAAGACACCTCTGCACGACACACCCACAATTAAATCACAGCTACATAAATCTGACGACGCGCCGAAAGGCAACACGCATCCACACGATACATCCACGTACACAACACATCCACGTAAACCTGAGGAAGAGATCGAGGTATACAGCACGCACTCATACGCACACATTACACCCACATATTGTTGTATATATTTTATTAGACGTAGAGTGCATATACTCTTACAATATTAATATTGTAGGATATTTGGTCGAAGCCGAAAGAACGCGTCGTCGAATCCAAGAAACATGACAGAGTATGCAAATTAATTTGTTAAATATTCCGCACTGTATATTTCGTGCAGATGTAAATGTCTTCTAAATGCGATATTATTTTAGGACTCGCCGAAAGCTAAAGATAAACCGACCCGTCGTCAGTCTGACGAAGAAATCGAGGTACACAAATCGTTACACGTTACGTTACACTGCACTCTTTTACTAGCGTTCTCTTACGTATTTTTTAAACGATAATTTTTTATTTTATTTTATTATTAGGATATTTGGTCCAAACGGCGGGAAGATAAGTCACGGAAGGATGTCGAGGTACATCATATAATACTGTTTTCATTTGCTCGAGTATTACTTACACACGACACTTATCGAATACGCTTTAAAGCAAAAGGAAGATTAAATTTGCATAAAAATTGTATCAATATTATAGGATACACCGATATCTAAGATTAGGCGACGTGTGTCGAAACCTGACGAAATCGAGATAGATAACACACTTTTGGATAAGCCAAAAGCGCGTGAAAGCACATCCGCGCGAAACAACGAGGTAGACAGTTATACTGACTAAATATAATTATTAATGAAGAGTATTTATCATTACGATTAATAGGCAGTTTACGTCTTTGTATTATGCACTCATGCACCTTAGTGAGGCTTTCTGGTAAAATGCACTTTTATTTTAGGACGCCACGAACTCCACACACACACCATACAAACAGCCACTCAATCAAGACGTCAAAACTTACTACACACACTACAATTACGTTAGTTAGACAGTACACATGCGACTCTATCGTGCAACGGAATTTATTTGTTTCTTTTTTTAATTGACGTGTTATTTTAGGACGTATGGGCGCCGAAATCCACCGAGAACGGACAGAACTCTATCATGATCGACAAGGTACACGCATACGCATACGCATATGTATAGATTAGATTGTAGGGCGGACGCGTATCTGTGAAACAATCTTTAATTTTTTAGGACGTTTCTCTACCTACAATTAAACCACAAACACACGAATCCGATGACGATATCGAGGTACATAATATGACGCGCATATTATATTTTCTTTTTTCGTATAATTTTGTACTGATCAGTGTAATGAAATAATCATGCGATCGTAGGACATCTGGGCTTCGAAAACCGAGGACGATGCGCCTAAACCTATTAGGAAATTGGAGGTACGGGGCACGCGAACTTTGCATATTTATTTTTTATTGTATTTACAATGAGAATTGCAATATATCGGTATTTTAGGAATCGCGGATTTTCAAAATTGCTCCAAAACTTGGAGACGAAATCAAGGTACACATTTATGTACATATGCAATCGTTCCCCTTTAAACACGCATACACTAGACGCGGAAGACTTTTGATATTGTTCTTTTATTTTCTTTTTTTTCATTTTAGAGCAAAGATGACACACTTGACTCTACACTTGACAAGGAGGAAGTACCCAAGGTACAAATCCGTAGATTTTACATTTCAGATACACTAAAGCGTTCTCGTAGCGCGCTCTCCGAAATCGGCAGTTCTGATTTATATCTGTGCAACTTTTTTAGAAAAAGCTGTCCACTAGACGTAGATCGTCGACTAAATCAACGGAAGGTTCTGAGGTACAGAATGATCTTCATATATTCTGTCAATACTGATTATTGACTCTCTCCACACTGTCTGTCGTATAATTTTCGATATTCTTCACTTACTTTTCGCTTCCTATATTCTTTGAAACTGTTCTCCATTGCATTTTCTTCTGTCATTCTTATGATAATCTTCTTCTTTCGCTTCTTCTCTCTTTCTTCTTCTTTCTCTTCTTCTATTAGATTCTTCTGACAAATTATTTCTATAGTTTTGTTGATTATAAATATATTCTCTAGGACAAAGAATCGGTATTGAAACCAAAGAAGAAGAAATCTAAACCGGTGGATGAATCTAAGGTACACGAACACATATTATCGGTACATAGTTACAATTACATGATATAGATAAGATTTTAATTTTATATCTCGATGCAGGAAACAATATAATATGTAATTATTTGCAATCTAACTGAAAACATTTATTATTAATTACTGCAGCAGTGCTGTACGCTTACTTATATATAAACTTATATTAATTATATATTAATAATGATTTATTATTAATATCACATTAATATGCAAATGTTTCACGCCTTTTATCGCAATATATAAAACATAGATAAATCTATAAACATTTTTATACATGTTATACATGTAAACAGGGATGCAATCTCGCAATATATAAATCTCACGATATACAAATATTTTTCTAGAAAGAGGAACCGACCGCGAAACCGAAACCCCTCGGAAAACCTGAAGCCCCGAAGGTACACGAAAAAGCACATTCTCCATGTACAAGGATAGAAACATACATATACAAAATTCCAACTATAATTGGTTTATTTTACATATTGTAATATTGCTTCATAATTTATACGTTAAATTTCTTTAAAAAAATATATACAAGATTGACAATTCTAAGAACGCTTCCACGTTTTAGGAGGAACCTAAAGCGAAATCGGAACAGGCAAAGGTATACAAAACAATTATACTGTCATCGTTACGTCATCATAATTGTATACATAACAGTCATAATTATATATATATATAACAGTTTCGTTATCCACATCTAATACCGAGACATTTAATATCTCACGCATACAACGAAAATTAAAACATAACATAACGTTCATTTCTCCAAACTCACGTGCCATACTTTGATATCTAGCCAGCCATTGACCAGTCATATGTTAACAACATGCCATAAATGTGTGACTTGGGACATTTCCATCTACGTTTAAACACGTTTTCAACATTTTTAGGTGGAACCGAAAGCCAAACCCAAAGCAGAGGAAGTAAAGGTATATTCACACATACACTACCTTGACAATATACAACAACACAATTACGAAAAATACAACAAATATGAGAAATATTATTAAAAACATAACAGATAGGAAACGTTATTAAATATATTCACACACTTTTAGGAAGTACCATCGGCCAAGCCTAAACCAGACGAACCGAAGGTACACTTCTTTTACCATCTTCTTTCCTTTTATTAAATTTAATTATTATATAATACAACAAACCTAAGCATTATTAAAATTTACACGTCCACTTTTAGGAGGAAATAAAACCCAAATCTAAACCAGAGGAAATTAAGGTACACTTACATTCATATCATTTGGTAGCAACACATTCTTACAAATCCAAATTACGGTTGATAAAAACGGACACTCCATATGCAACAAATTTGAGTAAAAAGATGCAATGAGTGGAACACATTTTTATAATTATCACAATCTTTGAGCATTACTCGTACACTTTTAGGAAGTACCATCGGTCAAACCTAAGCCATATGAACCGAAGGTACATAAGACACTTCTTATTTTTATTACAATTAATAAGACAATTAATAAGACATTCTTTTTTTATTACAATTAATTATTTAGTATCGTAATAGTATTTAGCATGAATAAAATTTAGCATTATTAAAATTTAAACATACACTTTTAGGAGAAAATACAAGCCAAACCTAAAGCAGAGGAAATAAAGGTACACTTATACTCACACGCGTTTGTAACAACACACATACAAATGAAAATTACAGAATAGATAAAAAAGACATTTCAAATATCACAAAAAACATGTAGTGAGTGGGAAACAATTTTTGAACATCACTTATACACTTTTAGGAAGCGCCAAAGGCCAAGTCTAAACCAGACGAACCAAAGGTACACAAAACACTTTTCATATCTTACATTCCCTTTTTTTATTAATTTTACTTATTCAAGTATACAATACTGAGCAGAACTGAGCGTTATGAAAACTTACACTTACACTTTTAGGAGGAAGCGAAAATCAAACCTAAAGCAGAGGAGATAAAGGTATACATACACTCACATAATTTTGTAACAACACACTTGTTGAAATGCAGATTACAGTCGAAAATACACTCCATGTAGGATAAATATGAATAAAAATATAGCAAATAGGAACACAATTTTTAAACAGCACTTGTGCACTTTTAGGAAGCACCAAAACCCAAACCTAAACCATATGAGTCAAAGGTACACGAAACACTTTTTATCACATTCTTTTTTTCTATTAAATTTAATTATTTAGTTATCTATTACAATACTGGTATGAATAAAAATAAGCATTATGGAAACTTACACTTTTAGGAGGAAGTAAAAATTAAACCTAAAACAGAGGAAACAAAGGTACACTTACATTCACAACATTTTATAGTAATATATATTTTTGCAAGTGCAAATTAGGATCGATAGAAAAAACACAGCATACATGATAAATACAACTAAACATACGAGAATAGGAAATAATCTCTAAACATCACTCGTACACTTCTAGGAAGCATCAAAGACCAAACTTAAACCAGATGAGCCAAAGGTACACGAAACACTTATCGCATTTTTTTCTTTTTATTGAATTTAATTATTCGGTTAGCTATTATAACATGAGAAAAACTGAGCGTTATAAAAATTTACACGTCCACTTTTAGGAGGAAGTGAAAATCAAAACTAAAACAGAGGAAATAAAGGTACACTTACACTCACATTATTTTCTACCACACACTTTTACAAATACAGATTATGGTTGATACAGAAGACACTTGAAATATAACAAATACGAGTATAAATATACGCTGAATAGGAAACAATTTGTAAACATCACCCATACACTTTTAGGAGGCGCCAAAGGCCAAACTTAAACCAGACGAGCCAAAGGTATACATAAAACACTTGTCGCACCGTATATTTTAGTAGTGAAACTAGCTGTTAAGCTTTCAAAATAGATTGATCCGTACTATAACGAGATTGACACGAAAAATAAACCGTATATCATCGTGCGTATACACTTTTAGGAGGAACCCAAAGCTAAACCTAAAGTTGAGGAACCGAAGGTACACTCACGTCACGATTGTTCAAACTATTTTTTAATTACACACATTACTCAACACGGCGACATTAGAATCACAATACTCTGTAATCGACACGACGAAAGAAAGATTCAGGTATAACAAATTTCGATTACATTTATAGAAAGAAGAACCCATGGAGAAACCCAAGGCTAGATTGGAGGCACCAAAGGTACACATGTGTGTCATATCATGCCACACATATTTAAATACAGAAAATACAATCTAACATTCATGTGCAGATATAAAAATAAAAATTGAACATAGATTTGTTCGAAGATTGAAATTGTGTGCTTTTTTAAAAACTGTTATACTTTTGTTTGCAGAAGGAAGAAGAGAAAGAGACTAAGAGAAGCCTGAAGACTGCCAAGGTAATTAAGAGATAACATTTCATTATCATGCGTATAACTTAACGTTATCATCGTCAGATGGAAAAAACTTGCACCACAGATTACGCTTCATCTTTTTTTTACCGATAAAATAAATTTTATTGGTCTTTATGAAAATAAAAAAAGTAGTTACTGTCACATAAGTATGATATTAATCTCTTACATCTATCAGTGCATCACACACACATATATGTGCGTGATAGCAAATACATATTGTTAAAGAAAAATTATTATAAAACTTTCCGTATATTTTTATTTTTAAAATTATTCTATATACAAATCTAATTAACAAAACTGCAATTTTTCGTTTGTTTCAGCAACTCGAGGAGGAGAAGAAAACTCTAGAAAAAGTCGAGCTCAAGGTAAGCTTGTTGTTCCGTTATATCTATTTGCGATCGTATAAAGTAACGTATCGTCCTAGTAGAAGTATAAGTAGAAGTAGAAGCAATAACGAAAGTAGCTTCAGTAATACTAGATTAGTGTGCAATTTGACGTTTTCAGTATCACGAGATTTGATTTGGCATTAAATTAATATTAATTAGATTAGATTATTAGACTAGAGTTTTGCATTTTTTACTTTTGGAAAAGTGTGTCTGTTGTATCGCAATTCGCTGATCACGTCGACCCCAGCCCAAGAGATTAAGAGATCCTTTTGGTAAAAATAATGTATTCATGCAGCCGAAGGACGCCATCCAGACCAAACCGAAATTTCGTTTACCACCGAAACAGGAAGTTAAATCCGAAAGCTTTCAGGGGATACAACTTAAACCGGTTACGAGAGAAGCGAAAAAGCCTCAGCAGGCTGAGGCTAGCAGGATCGAACTAAAGGTAGCCCCGCTGATGGGGATCTTGATCGTAACGATCTTGCTGCAATCTTTCTCCTATGTCGCACTTTTTCTGTGTCTTTAAACTTATTCTCTAAACTTCTCAATCTGCACCGCGCACACAAAACTTTACAGTTAATTAAATAGCATCGAAAGGTATTTTTGTGCGCAAATTTTCTCATTTCAAGATGTTTCTCATTCTCTTAATACACAATAATTACACTAAACACTCTCAAACAATGGTAAACACTCTCTGTTAACCAAACTGTTAAACAATATTAAACTCTCTGAATTGATCTACTCTGTGAATAATATTTGCGTTCTCCGCACACTTTCGGCGCCAAACTCTCAAACGCCACTCTTTTGCACTCATTTCTCATCTCTTTCTCTGATACGTTCTAACTTATCTGTGATTCACACTTAATCCTTTCCCGTCAATTTCCCAACAAGATACTCGGGAAATCAAAAAGACATTTGTATATTTATACAAAAAAAACATTTGTACATTTACACAAGATTTACACATTACACTAAACCAAATTATAATTCGTTAACGTAACAAATTGACGCAGGTAAGATTGTGCATCTATTTGTATGTATTATCTTTTATGTTGATCTAACTCGAACGTCTCGCAAGAATCAAGAATTTTTCTACAAGAATTAGGAATAATCAAGAAAAAGA
Organism: Ooceraea biroi; assembly: GCF_003672135.1. Classification (NCBI taxonomy): domain Eukaryota; kingdom Metazoa; phylum Arthropoda; class Insecta; order Hymenoptera; family Formicidae; genus Ooceraea; species Ooceraea biroi. Next base: position 10,334,799 of record NC_039517.1, on the reverse strand, counting down.
ATCTTGAAGGGAAAGTAAACTCGTAATATCGAGATTTTTTTATCACAACAGTCAGAAAAATTCTTAATTTTGCTAGGAATCTTTAAATTTTTTAAATCTGATATAGTAATTTACTATTGTTTGTTATTACATTTGCAATATTCAGAAAACTGAGAAAGCGGAGAAGGTCGATGTTAAAAAGGCGAAAGCAATGAAGGCGACGAAAGAGGCGAGCTACGAGCTCCCGGAAATTCCAGATTACGAAAGGGCCGTTCTCGAGAAACCTCAGGAGTTCGATTTTGGAGAATTTGTGCCTCGAGATAAGACAAAACTCGAGCGACCGGTTACACAGGTAACAAAACAATTAAATCTTTATATATGAGCAACATTATGTAATGATTTTTTAAAAATAATTAAGAATATATTAAATAATAGTTAAGAAAACTATTCCTGTTTTAAATCTAGCAATAAGTTGATTGAAATGTTGGAATTCTGTATTAATTATGTGTTTTTGTTTTCATGGCGCCGTGCAGAAAGTCGACTCTAAGGTGAGTGCTCGCCATTTATTAATAACGCGAAGGGAAAATATGATTTTGCCAGATCGCCAAATCCTTCCGCGGGTTTCGCAATCGCCACATCGGTTGAGGACGTCTTGATCGAGGCTCGCGATACGTTCGGGATAATTAATTTTTACGCCCGATTTGCGGGTGGTCTAATTATAGAAGCGAAGGTGCAAAACCAGAGCATCTCGCTTCACGAGCTCGGAGGGAAACTTTTAAAGAATCGTCCGTCTAAAAATACAACACCTATACGAGATGTTCTACAATAATGAGAGCTTAGGGAAATCGCTGAATTCTTTTCTTTTCTAAATTTCCAAGTACTTCCCTTATGTATATTTCAATTATTTACGATTATTTCATTTGCTTGCAGAATCTATTTTCGAAACAAGCAATTAACTTAAAGCAAACCACTAATAATAATAGTTAGAAACTATTTGCATTAGAAATCAGCATAATTTCTCTCATGACTGCGATGATACGTCCGTTGGCCTGAAGAACCGTCCTCGTGTCTTCCGTTCTCATTATAAAACGCTCGTTTTCGCGCCATAAATATCTTCGTTTCACCTGCATAAAATCGCAATTACCGCGTTGCGCATATGAAAAGGGTGAGGGGGAGCGGAAAAAGGTATATAATCAGCCGGCCCAAATCTCGCCTTGGCAAACGATGAATGCATCCCGTGCAACGCACGACCGCCGCGCCCGCGACAGAACTATTTTGGCAGATAAACGCTCATATATCACTCCCTCTCGTGAAATCGGTTTTTTGTCGCCGTCGTCGTCGTAGCAGATAAAGATGAAGAAAACGTCGATCGCTATTTTCGGCCTTATTACAACCGATCCCCGCCCCCGGCGGGCCTACAATTCGATGCGCGCCTGGTATTGCGGGGTCAGTCGTAATCGCCCTACGAACGCGATCGTATTAGGTCATCGCGTTAACGCGAGCCTCGACACCTCCGCCATTTTCAAGTTCTTCGTGAATCCTTGTGATCCGAGAGATATTATCAAAGTGTACGCGATGATTAAGTTCCGTAAATGATCGAATTGAAGATCGATTGAGGATCGGATGCATCACTTTGCGAAGTCTTGCAAATTTATTCACAATCAAATCAAAAAGATCATCTGATATTATGTATGAAGCTAAATCTTGTCTTTCTTCTTTTTTCTTCTTCTTTCTCTGATAAAGAGAAAGAGGACTAAGTTACGGCTACTGATAAATGATACCATAGTTTGAACCGATCTTAAATTGATCATCGAAGATTATAAGACTTTCTTCTGTTCACTTTTCCAACTGGATTGATAAGAAACAAGCACGACAAGCGTTAATCAATCGATTTTTGACCGCCGTAGCCGAAGTTACCAGAGATCAAGGCACCAGAGACACCAAAGATCGAAGTTATCAAGGACGTGTCACCAATCGGCAGTAGGAAGGGCTCTTTAGCACCCGGAAGCGGTGCTGGCAGTCGACGCGGTTCGCTTATACCACCCGAGGAATTGGGTCGTAGACCCAGCCTGATCATCAGCGACGAGGTATGTTACGGAATGTACTGTGTGAACACGAAGGTATATAGACTACCTTATAAGGGACCAAGCTGAAGAATGCAACAGAATTTTCTGTTCTGATCAAGCGACGCGGTAGCGTCGCGACGCCAAGTACATAAAGAACAAGGTTCCGGGCGATGAGAGCCACTGCATAGACGTCGCGTGCTACCAAGTAGCTTATTCGGAATTTCACGTCACACAAACTTTCGATTAAAATATCCCACTAAAAAAACAACTTACAAAGGTGAAAAAAAGTACGCCAAGTACATAAAAAATCCTACCTTGTACGCAACAAAAAGTTTAAAAAACTATTTATTATAAAAATCAAAACTAAATATAAAATCAATTGTTAACTAGCCAAGCATCTAGAAGAAATTCCGTTTGAGTATTTTATCTAAATGTTTCCCATGCATACTCTCTTATCTCATTACGACATTGAAGTACTTGGCGTGCCCGGGTCGCATTAGACATGTCTTCTTGTAAATATCTTATAAAATTCTTAAATTTGTACAGTATCTTGATTTGTATTATATCTTGTATCTGACAGTATGTTTTAATGCGACCCGGCACGCCAAATACTTTAATGTCGTCATGCGATAAGAGGGTATGCATGGGAAAATATAATATATAATGTAATTATTTAGATAAAATACTCAAACGGAATTGCTTCTAGGTGCTTGGCTAGTTAACAATTGATTTTATATTTATTTTTGATTTTTATAATAAATAGTTTTTTAAATTTTTTGTTGCGTACAAGGTGGGATTTTTTTATGTACTTGGCGTACTTTTTTCACCTTTGTAAGGTTTTTTTAATGGGATATGATTGTATCTTCGAGTTATGTTTATTGATGATCCAACTTTTCTAAATGATTAATTAGAATTTCAGAAACGAATTGAGAGCTTGATTCATGAGTCACAAAAGTAACATCAATTTGAAACGTTCATAAATTTATAAATAAAACTTCAAATGTTTACGTAATATATTTGAAAAATAATAGAGTTATTATATTAATATTTTTCAAAGTTTAGATGTCTGTAAAATGACAAACCTAAAAAAGAATATATAAATAGTTTAACAACTTTGCAAAATGTACTAGAAGCCGGCATTTTTAATTTAAAAAAACCGGGTTTTAATTACAAAAAGATGAAATAGTACGATTCAATATCGGATCAGTCACAGTTTTATTTTTTTATTTTATATACACATTTTATTTTATAATGTAATATATAATGTAATATCTAAAAAAAATAATGGAAATAATGTATATACATTATTAAATAGTTATATAAATTCTGTTGCATTCTTACACGTTCACAAGATCATCCAGCTTGCAAAAATTGCATTGATATTTAAAGAAACGGGAAAGCTCTGTTATTAAACCTGTTGATTTATCAGAAGGACAAATCCTTGTCCGACTGCCAAATATTCTCTTAATTAGTTCAAAATCCCCAATGTCCAGAAATAAATGATTTTAGGATGTGGTGAAGAAGGAAGGATTTTAATAGAATATTAAATCACGATTCAGTATTATAAGATCTAATGCACACGAAATCGTAATCGCATCACCGATAAAATTATTTTCATTTACAATTACATCTCATGACGGCGAATGTGACATATTTATGTAGCAAACAGGATGATCTAAAATTGCCAATTTGCACTCTTGAATATGATGAATAAGTAAATAAATAAAATACTTTGAAAAGAAAAATCATATTAAAGTTTATATATATCTTATTATTATTATATAACTCTTAATATAATTATTATAAAATTATAAAATTTTATAATTATTATACACGAAGTCGCAGTTGTTTTTATATTGTAGCATTTTGTATTATGTGGAAGTGCAAATATTCCAGAGTGCAAGTTGTACGTCCGAGTCCCATTAGGTAGACGATTAACGAGTCGCGTAAGATAATCGACGAACAAGTAGGTAGATGATGGCTACTGCTGGCCCTAGGATCTTTTTGTAGCTTTTTTTTGAGTTTTAGTGTACGTCAGTGATGATATAGTGATCGTACTCGTGATGGTCTAATGATAGATGCGCGTCGACGTGAATCCCCGACGACGTGGTCGTCGAGTGGTGCACGTCGTCGTTTCAATGTCAGCAAGGCGTGAGATTTAGATTAGAGCCCTTTACCAATGAAACATCCACAATTGGCCAGCTTCTGAAGCATTCCTGCCTCTTTCCTACGTTCCTCCGAGAAAGATCGAGTCCCGTTATTTCCCCAACGAGCACGAACGCCAGCAAAGGGTGTTCCCGCCGAAGGAAAAATAAGAAAAAGGGATGAAATGGAAAGAATCGAGGATGTTCGAGATATCGGTGTATATCGACTTGCGGGAAGCGAGGACCTGAAGAGGCAAATGGCCCCTGCTGAGAAGAACGTCGAAGAAACACGGATAATTGTCGATTGTGTGGTATTACTTCAGCTGAGTGCAAAACGCTCGAAAGCGTTCCTCTGAAAGCGTGAACTCTGCGCGTTAAATACTTAATTTATTCCAAGATCGAATCTCACGTTGAATCTTTCGTCAAACGGCTTTTCCGTTTGAACGTTTTCGCCTTGTCTCGAGACTTGCAATAGTAAAATATTTTTAGTGAAAAATATTTTTAGTTTCGGTACTCTGTGTGAGAGACCCACCAAAACTATGTTTCGAACGGAAATAGCGGAGCATTATTAATTAAAGTTACCAAAATTAACCGGGCGCGCGGCTTGTCTTCGATGTAATTAATTTCGGCCCGAGACTTCCTCGGGAGAGACTTGGTTTGAGTTCAAGAGAAACACACGAAGCGCAGAGGAACGCGCGTCTCGAGACGTGTCCACCAGCGGTAGGGACTGTCGGAATGTCGACCGAACAATACGATCATGTTAAAACAGACAATGTTACAGCACGTACATCGTACACATGTACACGCACACGTACACACCCACACGCAACGTTTACCTCGCAGTAGTGGTTAATAGAGATTTCGGTCCATAGGAGCATAGGAAGCTTCGTCCCGGCGAGGTGGTGGACGAGCGCAAGGTGAGATAAATCGCTGGGAACTCGCGAAGCGAATGCCTCGTCTGCAACCTTACTCGACTACCGAGTGCACTTATTCTACTTATTTTTCTTTACTCACACACTGTCTCACACACACTCACTGGAGTATCGCGCGGGGAGGATCGCGATGCATTCGACCGATCGCAGTGTCCGAGAGAAATAAATTGTTAAACACAATTTTACGATGAAAATTAGTGCGTTTGCGATCACAGCGCGATTCTCCTCGCCCGATCTTGCCTGCTCATTACTACTGTTTACTCGTTGTAATCGTATTTTACAGCACACGATGCACGAAATCCGATGCACGCGCGTCGTATCGAATTTAATCGCACGTTTCACATTAATTATTAATACTTCTTTATTTTTGATATTACAGTGACGTTCTTAATGGCGGTTTCGATTAACGAGCGAGCTTCGCATATATATTATATTATATATCATCCACTGCGTGATTAAATTCTCGACGACCGCGCGCCAACTCGCGCGTGAGAGTTCCACACTGTTTCCCGCCTTTCGAACGGATTTCAGAATTTGAAGCGCATTTCAAGCGCGTTTAAGCCTTCCCGTATTAATTATAATAAAACGGCAGGCAACGAGGTGGAACTCCCGCACGCCCCTCTCAATGTTCCAACACACGTAATCCAGAATCTGATCAGAGCGAGTATAAAACCGAATGCATCTCTGCACCTGGCACGGATCTGTTGCAACCGAGTCTATTGCACACTGCTCCCTGCACTCTTGACGACAGTAATAATAATATTAATAATTAATTAATAATGCGAGAGACGGGCAGGAAGCATCAAAGGAGAGGCGAGAGCGTATCTGTGCCTCGCGTCGCATCGCAACGTTAAATCACTCGCACACGAAGTTTCAAGTTCTCCCTGGCTTACATTTCGACTCGTACATCACCCTGTCTTGGCAGGTATCGCGTCGCCCCGGACACACATCGGCGCTAATAAATGTCTGGACCAGTGCGGGCACGACGTGTGAATCATGTCTAACAAGCGGATGGTCTCACGTCCGCGTGAAACACTCGTCATCCCACTCTGCCAGCGTCGACCGTACATGCGGACGATTTGAATTATTGCACTGCATACCGATCCGCGAGACAAGTGGATCTGCGTACTCTTTTGTCGCTCGGAAGTGGAGAACTCGCGGATCTGGTTGGACTGAATCCGTAAAATCGCCAAATTGCGCAAATATTCCGGATTAATTGTCGACGAAGAAATTTTGGACAGCAGAATATTAATGGGAAAAATGATGTAGAGGCGAAATGTAAATAACTGCCATGAAATTTATATAATTTATACATATATATTTTTTCTTGTTGTATATATTTTATTGTTAATGATCTATATTTTCTTGTTAATGATAAATTGTTACTGAAATATTGCTATGGCTACGACACAGCATCATTGATGCGCTCTTGCTTCTCTGATCGGTTATCTCAAACTTGAACGTTAGTCTTTCAGAATAATGTGGTTCAGATTGTAAAATTGTGACGTAATGAAATTTGCATAATGCACCGAGGAAAGTTGGACGTTGCAAGTTTGAGGGAACCGGAAAACCAGTTTTCGGATTATCCCTGCGAATGGCGTTTCGCCATCCGAGAGACCCGCGTCTCTCATGAAATTATGGTCGTGCGATGGTCGATTTTGTTGTATTTAAATTCACTGACGCATCAGCTGACATCGAGCACCGCACTGTCGTGTAGCAAATTGCACCGCAGAGAAATGCAAATGCACGAGCCGTCGGAACGTCGGTAAGGCGAGCCTCGAACAACCACTGATCCCCTGATTGTGTTCGTCTTCCGCGATCTCCTATTTGCACATCCCCAACCCTCTTCCCCCGAATTTTGCGAGATTCTATTCGAGCGAATAATAAAACCATCCCTGATTTAACTCGGCAAACAATTTAAAGTTGGCCCTTAACTTTTAACAGATGGCAAAGCAGGCACGCAGGAACATTTTTGTTTTTTTTTATTTTGAAATTAATCGCTTTTTGCCAACTGTTCTTACACAAAAAAAGAACAAGAAAAAAAAGGATAATCTTAATGTCCCCTCCCGTAAGTTCGTCGGGTTAACGGTCCGCGTAACAGGTGACAAAGGGAAATTCTTCACGATGGCGAGCGATCACACCAACCATTTAACCCTCACGTGTTCGTCTCTGTGATTTTTTGCAGTTGGGAAAGTTACGGCCCGGTGAGGTGTTGGACGCAAAGGTGAGATTTGTGTTCGCTATAACACAAAGCTTACCTGCTCAAAGTACCATCACCAACACAATCTTCTGTACTATATACATTTTGCATTGGTTTTTCTCCATTTTTACTTTTATTTTTGCGGCCCCATCTTGGTTTTTGGATTTTTGAATTTTTCTGCGACTCCCCCCGCCAAGGCCCCATGATCTTTTTGTATTATACTTTTCTTTTCTTGAGCGTACTTTGTTCCCCCGCCACCGTTCCCTGAGAAAAACGAAATAATAAGAGAGCGCCCCAGCAACTAAACGTAAACTAAAACGTACCCGGCGATTCACCCCCAGCGAGAGAGGCAAAAGCAATGCGCGTTACCGCGCGGAACGGCAATGATGACAATAATAATTAATAATAATTAATAATAATAACGACGTTAACGATGGTAACGATGACATTAATAATAATAAAACGTAATTCTGCGACATTCTTTTTAACTTTTTTGAGGTTGCTGCTGCTGCTGCTGCCGCCGCTACTATAAAACACGCTAGCCGCTGTTGCGCGGTTTAATATAATTATATAATTTTTAATATATTGACCTATTTTTTTTTCGTGAGAGTATATTGGCAAATAATTCACTGATCAATAATTCGAGTTTCTTCTCGCCTCATGCGAGAAGAGACCACTCCCTCGTCGAGCAATTGCTCCGTCCCCGTACGAGCCCACCTCATGTGGACCACCCCCGTCCCATAATTCGAGCTCTAATATCTTTCTTTCACCCCCTCTGTGTCTTTTTCTCTACCTCTGCTCTATATCATCTTTTGTTTTTCACGCACCACACACAGACTAAGTCCGGCCGACCAGGCGCGCTGCTGGAGAAAGAGGTTAGCACAATATCTCTGTTGTGCGTGTGTACGCGCATATATATATTATATACATGTATATATTTCTATATTATTTTGTACCATATATACGTCGCGTGCGATATATCGATATTTTTTTCCTTATTTATTATTGCGTGCTTCAAATTTTTGAACCACTCGTACGGAGCCTCTCTGAATGGCATTCAAAAGATGCGTTTGTGAATTGGGTGATTAATGGGGGAGCTGATTATTTCTTAGCGAAAATGTATGTAAATTTGCTGTAAACTTTAAGCTATTATTTGCAATGGTTCTCCAAGTCGGCTTGCTAGATTAATAAAGAAATAAAGTTGTCTCGTAATAAAAATTCGTTGGTTTCTTTATCAAGAAAAATTCGCTGTCAAAGTTGTCAAAAGATTCACATACGTAATTTGCAGATGTTGTTTGAGGTCTGTGCGCGTCAATAAATATTGCAAAGAGCACTTCTCTCGCGCTAGTCAACGCCGAAGACGTGCTTCGAGCGATGTTTCTACATTGCGTCGATTTGTATGCAAATTCCTATTTTTCTTGTAATATTTTATTGTAATTCGAAAGCGTGTACAGATCGATCCGATGTAACAACATTTGAAGAAGCTCGTCGCGGCCGCGTTGCGGAAATTTTGCTTATTAGTTCGAGCGGATACACCTGTACATTTTATGCGGCTGTAGATGCAGTTTAGATGCAATTGTAATGGTGGTAAGGGATTGGCAATAACTTAGAATACGGATATATCATCATGTAGAAATTGTTTGCACTTCTTCTGTACGTTCCGTCAAGAAAATTCTATTCATGTCATCTTTTTACCTACCACCATTAAGTAGTTACGACTTGGTATCAGATCTGTCGCATTAATGCAACAGACTTACTTAAACATTTTGCAGTATACTTGAGCGACTAAAATAAAACATTGAAAGAACTGTTTGATAAAATTATCGATTTCAATCGATTTAATATCAAGTTTGATAAAACGATTGTATATAACGATCATCAAAAAGATAATAATATTTATCTGTTTGTAGATTGTATTTTTTAAATTTGATTTATCTTGCGTAATGAGAAGTCAAAGTGTCGGCGATTCTGATTGAATCCGCTTGTAATATCGTCTTGCTATTGCGATAGATTTGATACCGAGCGGTTTGCTCCTATATGTCAAAGGTATATGTGTGAAATAACGTATTCGTGTAGAATTCTCTATGTATAGGTGTAAAACATCCATCGTGCTCACACTATGTATGTCAAGTAGATCCGGTCGGGGTACTCTTACTATCATCGCCGCAAATACGATGTTCCTTTAAAAACGAGACTCGCACTTATCTTGCGGCGTGTCATCGATACCAATTTGCACATGCGGCATCGTATTTGCGCGTCGTGTAGATACTATAACGTGCCTCTTTGTAAATAATCCTAATCGTTGAATTTCCTGTTAGACGAACATCCGAATCCGGCAATTTAGTTGACGTTACGAGGATCACTGATCAGTCCGGAGTAAGCATTATCATTACGTTGATCATCAGAGCACCAATACGTATTCGCATCAACATCATCGAGCAGTAAATGACAACATCATCATCGTCCATCATCATCGTCACACGCATCATCATCTCGAATTCATCGTTTTCACTCTCTTCCTCACATTTCTGTACCTTTTCGTTTTCGTTTTCCCTCTCATGTGCTTTCGTATCTTGACACTTAACAACGACGACCATTACTTATGAAAAGTCAACATCGCTAACGGCGTCCCGTCGAGGATTACCATAAAATAGTCAGACTGCACTGGCAGGGAGATTTACCCAATTTTGTGATTTACTCAATTTTGTAATTAACAAACGGTGGACTAATGAGTGAAACGTAACGCTGATTAACTATGTGAATTAACTATTAAATGTAACTAACGATAACTCATGATATATCATGTAAATAAACGTAAGTAATGAAAAAAATGTAAAAATATGCGAAATGGCATGAGCCGCAGTCCTTTGAACGACAAAAAACGGCAACTCCTGCGTCTTTTTCATTATTTCCTCTTTTGCAAAAGGTACTTTGAGAAATAATTAATTAGAAACAATTAGTTATATTAATTTTTGTCCGCGCGAAATTAAACTCGGGATTGAAGGAAACGCCATTCTCTAGAGAAATAACATAGCGATCATCTAACTATTATATCCGATGTAATATCACTTATTAACTGTAACAGATTGTAATTTACGTCTCCTTGATCCCGATTCCGCGAATTTGCGAAGCCGAGCTTGATTCTGCAAGATCAGCGGAAGTTGTCGCGAGTCGTGCTTCAAATTTTGTCGCTTTAATTCGGAAGCTTTTTTCGATTTCGCCTATGTTGAACACAAAGTATTAGCAAATTCGCTCATGCTTTAATTTGAATAACGTAGCGTCGTCGTCCGAGCACGGCGGACATCAGGAGACCCAGCGTGGCGGACCTCGAGAATAGAATTAATCTCCCTAGCACACCTCTGCGAGATGTCGGACCAGCTGGACCACCCCAGATCGTCGATGTCCAGGAATCGTACTCCGCCGTTGAAGGTATACCATTCATTTTTGTTCCTTTGCTAGCCCTCAAAGTTTCGAAAATTATTCTTTTTGAAATCTGTAATAATTATAGCTACACTGTGAGATCAGTATTTCGAATTGTGAGATTTTTACTAATTTGCGTACTTGCAAAACCAATTTTGTAATTGGAAAATTAAAAAATTTTATATAAATATATTTATGTTTATATACAAGTTGGGATATATATGTACATATAGAAAATTGTCTCTACAAAGTTCACTTAGTTATAAAAGAGTAAATGATTTATTGACATTCTATAGATTCGACGGCGTATCTCACCGTCGCGGTGGAGGGTACGCCCGCGCCAACTTTCAAGTTCTACAAGGGCATCACCGAGATCATCGAGGGTGGCCGCTTCAAGTTCCTCACGGATTCAGAGACCAACACGATCACCCTCTGCATGAGGAAGACGAAGCCCAACGATGAGGGCACTTATAAGATCGTCGTGAGCAACATCCACGGCGAGGATTCCGCCGAGATGCAGCTCTACGTTTCCGGTGAGTCAATTATTTAATCCAATGTTCAATAATATTCATAAAATTTAAGCAACACTTACAGCAGTGCCGGGATTTAGTTGCACATTTCGGGCCGATTTCGTTGTCAACTCCCACTGTTCCCCTCTTGCCGCGCGTATCTTAGAAACGAGGTGCCGGACGCTAATAAACAAGATACTTGCCGTTAAATTATTAGCGTTCGGCACCTCGTTTCTAAGATACGCGCGGCAAGAGGGGAACAGTGGGAGTTGACAACGAAATCGGTCCGAAATGTGCAACTAAATCTCGGCACTGACTTATAGCATACGTTTTTTACTCAAGAACATTCAAAAACTATTTTTAACAATTGGAAAAGAAATATTAATCACTTAGTATTACTTAATTTTTGATACTTAAATTATTAAATTAATATAAAATGGCATAAATGTCGCGTTGATATTCTAAACATTAATTGTATTATACGAATTCCATAATAGACGCCAGTGGTATGGACTTCCGTGCCATGCTGAAAAAGAGGAAGTACCAGAAATGGGCGCGAGAAGAGGCTGAGCAGGAAAAGGTGGACTTGAAAGAAGTCGAGAAGCCTATGCCGGCGTTGAAGAAAGTGGAAAAGGTACGTATCCTTATTTAATTCTACGTATATACAATACAACGTATATACATATGTACAAATTATGACATATAAATATTCTTGTAGAAAATTTAATAAAGTTTTAATTAGCGTAAGGGGGGCTGATAGAATCAATTTGTATGAATATCATCAAATTTGAGATAGGTTTAATCCGAATGGAATCGTTTCGCGTGATATATGGTAAAATTGATTTTATATTATTTTTATATATATCAATTACCGATTTACAGACGATATAATACGTATAATGCAAATGTACGAATACTATTTTAGCACACCATTAACAGCCTAGTGTCTCTCTAAATGCAAACACAGGTGATACATCAATGTTAGACGTAATATAAATTTAACAGCGCCTATCTATCTTTCTAAACTCACTTTCTAAATTAACTTTTCTCATTATTTACTTTAATTCGCCAATTACAATAGCTGTAAAATATTTAAATTAAAAGGAAACTAAAATAGAGAAGTTTTAATAGAGCTAATGAAGATTTTTTATTAATTTAGGATAAAATTACAAATCTTTTTCATCGACGATTTAATTAAACAATTGCATTCGATTGTTTCTTATCTGAAATAGTTATAGTGACTTAATTGTCGCCGATCTTGTGAAATATATTTTGCGCGACAGTGAGTTCTCAGGATCTTAGAGTGCATTTTCTGCCTCTTCCCCTCTCTTTCTCTCTCTTTCTCTCTTTCTTCTTCTCTTTGTCTACCTCTGTCCTCTTAGTCGTTACGAAGCGAGCTGCACGGACCAAGCTGGTTCCAAGACGGTGAGGAGATAGTGATCTTGACGGAGGGTGTGGAGATCCTTCGAATTTCCCTTGTCAGAAAGGGTGAAACTAACTGGAGCTGGCTCAAGGTTCTTTTCGAGCAACCTCACGTAGTTAACCCCGCAATGACAATGACGATGACAAATCTCGAGAACTAACGGGACATAGAACCCATTGTAGAACCCTTCTGCAATTTTTTAAATAATGTTTAATAATTATTACAATAGCTAGAAAATCGAGAGAAATTACGGATATCGAATCATTTAGAACTTTACTTTCACGAGACCATATGAACCCTGACTGTGCCACATATGTTCCTGATTTCCTCCTTGCCACCACTTTGCCGCACAAACGACGTAACTTTCTTCTCTCATCCGTAACATATGCACTTTTACATGTATGTTTAGAGTTAATGCTGCACTTTTTTTGAACTACATCTATCCCTCGATTCGCTCAATCCAAAGAAATGTGCACTCTAAATAATAAGTGTTTGAAATTCAAACACTTTCGTTGTCGCCGTTTTCAAGATGTTTATTAATGTTTGATTCATTTCAAACATTTATAAGTGCTGGGTTTGTGGTTGGTGTTTAATTATATTACACGCGTAAGGTGTTTGATTTTCTAATTAATTGACATTTCCTGCAAATCAAATGTTTATATGTTTTAAGTCTAACGAATTTGTTGGCGCGTAGTGGATGAATTGGTTCCTAGAGCGAGAGGAACCAATTCATCCACTACGCGCCAACAAATTCGTTAGACTTAAAACATATAAACATTTTATTTGGTCGCGACCATTAGATATTGCCAGTGTATCGCGATTTAAAATCCTTAATAAATACCTTGTTGGACAACTCTTGCTCGCGAGAAACTGCGCCGCGAGCGCCATTTAGTTTGTTGAAATTTTGTAAGAATTCAGTGCTTAAATTTGTAAGTGTTTGTTTCATAAGTGTGTAATTAGAAAGTGTTCGAAATATAAATCTGTTTGACTTTCTAATAATCAAACACAAATTGTGTTTTATTTTGTTCCCGTTAAAAATCAAACGTATATATCTGTTTAATTTGACTCATGTTTGATTTTAGGAAAACAATTTTAATATATATATAGCAATGTTTGATACGAAAGTGTTTGAAACTCAAACGCTTTTCCACTTGCGTTCGATAAATCAAACATTATTTCTGCTTAAATGTGTATAATTCAAACACTTACGATGAAGCAATTTTTAGAGTGTGTACGTTCTCTTTTTGTCGAATTGACAAATTGACTAAACTCTACTCTTGAGAATATTAAACTTTAAAACTATTAAAATTTAAAATTAATATTTGCCTTTTTACAAGATATATGGAAATTATATTACTTTTTTATTACTACTTTTATATTACCATTATTTGATTATGCACATTTTGAGGGCTAGCTGTATATTTTTACATGTATCACATTTGTCTATTAACAAGCAAGCACGATTAACGTAACCAGATAGCATATCGCTGGCAGAAGAAAGAACATAAACTGTCAATGAAATGTGTGACGAAATTGGCACCACTCTGAACGCATTGCATGTGACACTCCTCACATCGGGGAGGGGGGAAAGCATTATCTCTAAACACGTAGAAATATCATAGAAAGATATAAGAACTCTGATTTTTACGTCACTGCTTCGAAAACGTGAAATAAAAATATAGCAAAGTTCAACATAGCAAAATACATATAAAATTGCAGCACGCAGAAAAAGCATGCTGTAAAACTATAAAATTGTCGAGAATGTAAATTCTAGAATGAATTCGCTCTTTAGAAGTTTTTTATTTTTATCGAATGCTCGTCAAAATCAAAGTTCTTTAAACTCGGTATTGGCTAATTGTATAAGAGTGGCATTAACCATGATGTGTGTGTGGCGGGCATGCAGGACATCTTCGACATTCAGCGCAGGCCAAGCTTGCAGGAGCTAATCGTCGACTGGCCAAAACTAGCGACACGCGCCAAGGAGAAGGTTCGCGAAAACAAAATCTTAAAGCAATGCATCCTTGCGTTAGACTCCAAAAGCCACGAAACAAAGAGCAGAATTGCCCCGCAAGGCTTTCATTCATTTCCATTCCACGATATTCTGTTGTTGATTAAGGATTTCGAAATATCCCAGATTCTTGCGACTATCTACGATTGGGAGATCCCTTTTTGGCCTGCGCTTTTCTAAATAATCTCTTAAAATTTTCGTACAGAAAATTTAAATAGAGATACGAATGTAAATTCGTACATGTTACTCGTAAGCTCATCATGAACTCACAAAGCTGGAATGGCTAACAGATCGCGCGCTTCTTATGCTTGGCTTCACTAGAAAAAGCATCATCAACACATACGCTTGTGTCATCACGCATGTACGCTTTTCATTGATGTGTTCAAACTAAAACACATAACAACATAGATAAGTTAAGTTTGATCATTCGAACAAGTTCAGTAGATTAATCGATTAACGATTCTTTATCATCGCGCCTATTGAGTTATGTGACTCACTCATTCTGTTTCTTTCTCTCTCTCTTTTTCGTCTCATTTAACTCATAAAATTATTGAATCATCAGAGCAATTCAAAATATCATTGGTGATATTAACTGAAAATGACAATATTAATTTTGTATCAATTATATTTATTAATTATCAATTATTAAACATTAATAGTTTCACGCAACAACTGTACATTATATATTTAATAATGTTTAATATACTATTCTTAATACTTTAATAATATACCATTAATTTAATTCTTTAATAATGTTTACCCACTAAAAAAACCTTATAAAGGTGAAAAAAGTACGCCAAGTACATAAAAAATCCCACCTTGTACGCAACAAAAAGTTTAAAAAACTATTTATTATAAGAATCAAAACTAAATATGAAATCAATTGTTAACTAGCCAAGCACCTAGAAGCAATTCCGTTTGAGTATTTTATCTATATATTTCCCATGCATACTCTCTTATCGCATGACGACATTGAAGTACTTGGCGTGCTCGGATCGCATTAAAACATACTGTCAGATACAAGACACAATAAAAATCAAGATACTGTACAAAGAATTTTATAAGATATTTACAAGAAGACATGTCTAATGCGACCCGAACATACCAAGTACTTCAATGTCGTCATGCGATAAGAGAGTATGCATGGAAAATATTTAGATAAAATACTCAAACGGAATTGCTTCTAGGTGCTAGGGCTAGTTAACAATTGATTCCATATTTAGTTTTGATTTTTATAATAAATAGTTTTTTAAACTTTTTGTTGCGTACAAGGTGGGATTTTTTATGTACTTGGCGTACTTTTTTCACCTTTGTAGTTGTATTTTTTAGTGGGATATTTTAATCGAAAGTTTGTGTGACATGAAATTCCGGATAAGCTACTTGGTAGCGCGCGACGTCTATGCAGTAGCTCTCATCGCCCGGAACCTTGTTCTTTATGTACTTGGCGTCGCGACGCTACCGCGTCGCTTGATGTACAATTCTTAATACATATACTATTATTCTAATATACTATTCTGAATATTCTTAATAACTTTTTTTCATAACAATTCAATAATTATAATTCTTTTACAATTATTTAACGATCATAATCATAGTTGCATAACTCACAACGACGAGTAGCGACGAATCATCTGACAAAATCTATGATAAGAAAAGTGCCATACGAGTTAAATTAATAATCACGATCGATTTATGACAAAAGAGAATCAATCGCGATTCTTTGCTGAGACAACCATGTTCCGAGGAAGATACTATGACCGTGGATCTGCCTTTTATTGTTTCTAGAATAGTGGATCGCGTAGGCCTTCTCTGGCCGAATTAATTCCTGACTGGCCGATTCTGCATCACTTCATCAAGATGGAGGTTGGACCGGTTCCCTCGCGTGAATCGAACTCTCATCAATAAATAAATTTCATGTGATATCAAACTGCCTTGTTTGCCTGTCGTTGTTGTCCTCCACGGTCCTCCGAAACGTCTGCGACGATCTGTCTGCCTGAATTCTCTCTTTCTCTCTCTCTGTCTTTGTTCTGATTCGCTGGAGAACACTCACTCTTTCTCTCAACAACACTTTTGAGCGAATTCTTGCTTCGGACTTTATTTCTTTTATCTTCGATTAAAATAAATTCTGCTATTTTCAAATTCTACATTAATTTCTTAAGATTGAAGAATCACATCGCTATCTTTGGAACTATTGCATTTTCTGACTCGATTTATATAATTCCACTTCTAATATCTTCTTTATTCCTTCGACAAACACTCTGTATAACTGTAAAATCAACTAAAGGGATTCTGATTTGCGATGATTTGTTCTCTACGATGAGAGAAGAACGAAGAGACTGCTAATTTACAAATTGTAATTTTAAAGAAGAGTAATTGCTTTCTTCTCAGTAAACAAAATGACCAATATCCGAAATTAGAATCCCTGATATGAAGTAACGTCTTTCGTCAATGTCGTATCTTAAATGTATCGTAAGCAGAAGCTTTTCCAGCAACTATCTTCTCGCGCATCTTGCCTTCATCAACAAATACAAGACGAATATTTCTTTTTTTTAAGGAAGCCCAGCTTCCTTTCTAGAACTTCTAACACTGATCTTAATAATAGCAAGCATGAAATTTACGGGCTTGAGAACGTTTCGGCCGGCTCTGTCAACGAACGGTCGACCCGAGCTTTTTGCAGATTTTTTCATATTTTTCTCTAGAACCAATTTTTCTAGAGTCTTTTTCGAAGTCTCTTTTACTCACGGAAGGGACTTCGTCTTCGTCTTTTTTTTTGTCATCCTTGCCCTCCGTTCTCCTGCTCGCACGGAGAGGCAACACGTTTTTCGATTTTTCCGCCGGTTTTTCCCACTACCCTTGTTGCATCGCCTTGGCAAAGCAACCGCTGTCGATGTTGAACGATACTACCTATCGGACTTCTGGATTGAATCTTCGAGCGTGATCCATGGTTGATCGGTAATCTCTTTTTCGCAGAAAGCGGAAAGCTTCCTGAAGCCACTGGTGGACCAATACGCCAAGGAAGGCAAAGATAAGAAAGTCGTCTTCGAAGCAAACTTTTCGAAACCGAATTGCAAGCCAAAGTGGTTCTTCCGAAAAGATGTAAGTGTTATTCTTGAAAAATAATTCTTAATCATATGCCTTTATTTTTGCGGAATACGTGTCAAAAATAGTAGTACAATCAAAAAGCAGATAATTTCTTATGCAAAAATAAGCCAAAAATATTAAATAAAAGTTTTTTATTAAAATATAATTTGTATAATATAATTTGTATATAATAAAATAATTTAGTACGAACTAAACAAATCTTTTCCTGCAGGAATTATTCCCGTCGGCCAAATACAAATTCAAGAACGAGGAAGACTGTTACCAGCTTATCATTACTGGTCCTAAAGTCGAAGACACCGGAAAATACACGATCGAGATCGCCGGTGTGTCCAGCACAGGCTTCCTCAATGTGGACGGTATGCGGCATATTTTTCCTTCGTTTTGAACGAATTCTCGAATAACATCTATAGTCTCTCTTCATAATTTCTTAAATTTCAGAACCCGATCCGACGTACACCTTTACGAAGCCGTTGTCGAAAAAGACCAGCGGCTTCGCGAAACACGAAACTTACATGGAATGTACAGTCAGTTCTAATTTGGCGCAAGTTTCCTGGTACAAAGGCAAAACGAAACTCGAGGTAATCGATAAAGTTTGAGAACTTTTTTTAAAATCTTGAGTTTTGGTTTCTTGATGTTGATTGATTGTCGTTGCCCAGGATGGAGACCAGTTCAGCATCTCTAAGGATATGTCGGGCGTGTGCCGGCTGACGATCAAGAGCGCAACTCTCGAAGATAGTGGCGAATACACTTGTAAAATAAGCAAGCAGACGGACAAGACCGAGACCGTTCTCACGATAGTCGGTGCGTTTTATTCCTTCTTCATTAGAAAAAATTTAATTTCGTCATAATTTCAACACAGTTTTGTTGAAACCCGTAGGATTTATAACAACAGTTTTCCTTTTTCAGAATATCCTTACAAATTTGTCAAGGTGCTGAAACACCAGCAGCTGATAGAAAAAGAAACGCTGACCTTGCTTTGCGAATTGGACGATGCTGCGGGTGAAGTCAAATGGTTCAAAGGCGACCAGGCAATCACGCCCGACAAGAGGTACGCCTCGGAATAATGCTATACGCTAAATTAAAAATTAATATTTTACATAATTGCGTCCTTGATTTAAAAAAATTTAATCTCATATACACAATTTTTGCATTAGGGTACAAATTAAGGAGGAGGGCAGAAAACGAAAGCTCATCATTAAAGATTGCAAGGTAACCGACGCTGGCCTTTACTCCTGCGTGAGCAACGCTGACAAAACGGAAGCCGAGATTGTAATCAATTGTAAGTAATGCGAATAATTTTCTCAAAAAGAGGATTTACGTGTTTTCTTTTCGTGCAATTTGCAGATGCTAATCGCTTTAACAAGAAGCTGAAGGACACTGTTGCGATAGAAAGAGAGAAACTGGTGCTGGATGTTGAACTTCAGGATCAGACCGCGCCGGCTGTATTCTATTTCAATGGCCAGAAGATCGAGCCTAATGAAAGAGTGGAGATCAAGAATCTGGGTGGTGGCAAGCACCAATTGGTCTTTAACAAGTTAGAAATGACGGACGATGGTGAGATCATGTGCGAGAGCGGTCAGTTGACCAGCAGCTGCAAGCTCACCGTGAAGAAGGGCGAGAGCAAGCCCATTGTTGACTTCCCTGACAAAGTCGAAGGACCTTGCAGCGCACCCCTGGTCTTTGTTGTGCCTTTCAAAGGTAATGGCTTGTATAAAATTTAACAGAGTAATAGATAAAACGAGCAAACTTGCTGAATCTTGAATTAAAAAATTTATTTTTTGCGATCCGCATAGTCGATGGCACCAAGCAGAGTCAGGTGGAGGCGAAACTCATGAAGGACGGCAAGGCACTACCCCTCAAGGATGTCGAGATCATCGTCGGCGAGGATAAAGTTACGTACAAGATCAAGAAACCCCAACGCGAGTCGTCGGGAGTCTATCAGATAAAGATCGGCAACAATCAGGGCGAGGAAGTAAAGGATGTCAACATTGTCATGCAAGGTTCGTGTTATCCTCTTGTCGAGAAAGTCAAAGATTTTACGTCTTTGTATTTATTCTTACGAATTATTTCTCGCAGATGTCCCATCTGCGCCGTACGACGTCGAGGTCAACGAGATCTTCCAGGACTCTTGCGTCGTATCGTTCAAGCCGTCGAAGGATGACGGCGGCGCGCCTATCACGAAGTACGTCATCGAGCGTCTCGATCTCAGCTTAAAGGCTCAATGGGACAACGTCGGCGAAGTCATGCCAGGCGAGAAGTGCGTGTACAAAGTCACGGATCTCATAGCGAAGAGGGAGTACAAGTTCCGTATACGGGCGGTGAACAAGTTGGGTTCTAGCGAACCGGCGATGTTCGCTAAGCCCGTCCTAGCAAAGGATCCATGGGGTAAGTCCAACGAATCCGAATTAAAACTTTTGACACGAAATTTATTTCTCAAGTTTTTAACTTACCATTTTTTATCTCATTCTTTCGTTACTTTAAGCTATTTATTTTAGTTGGATTAGTATTTCAGTTAATATTCCAGAATATTACAGAGTATTATTCAGGATTTATTTAACATTTGCATAAGATTTGGAATAAAGAGTAAGAGACAAAGCTATTGTGTTTTTCCAGACGAGCCAGGCAAACCCACGAATGTCGATGTAACTGACTGGGACAAGGATCATGCTGATCTAACATGGACGAAACCCGAGAACGATGGCGGTGCACCGATCACCGGATACATAATCGAATACAAAGAGAAATTCGGCAAGGAGTGGGTAAAAGGCAAGGAGATCGAAGGCGATGTCACTCAGGCGACTATCGATGGCCTGAAGGAAGGTACACAGTATGAATTCAGGATACGGGCAGTGAACAAAGCCGGTCCCGGTGAACCATCTGATGCTACCAAGCCGATCATCGCCAAATGTCGATTTGTCAAGCCGTACATCGTTGGCGAAGGACTCACGAATCTGGTCGTCAAGAAAGGACAGGTCATCAAGTACGACATCAAATATGCCGGCGAGCCAGAACCGGAAGTGCACTGGTTCCTGGGCCAAAAGGAGATTGTCCAAGACGCAACCGAGAGAATTACAATCGACAAATATGAGAGAAATACCGTGCTGACGGTGAGGAAGACCACCAGACCCGATTCTGGAAAGTACAAACTGGTGCTGACCAACAGTTCCGGTACCTGCGAGAGTATTGCCGATGTCGTCGTTCTTGGTGAGCTCATTGCTCATTTTATATTTTATATTACTGTAAAATGTGTCTCTAAAGTTACACATATATTTTCTAAGCTACAATTTTGTTTGAATTAAATTATTCTTCGACGAAAATATAGTTTCACATTGTATAAAATTATTTGTTTAAGAAATAAATTCTTTTTAATTGTGTTTGTCTAACGTAATGTCGATTTATGCTGCATTCCATATAATCTATTATTTTTTTACAGATAAACCCTCAATACCGCAAGGACCGCTCAAAGTGGAGGAAGTGCGCTCCAATCATGTTAAAGTTAAATGGGACAAGCCTGAAGACAACGGCGGTACCGAAATCACGGGTTATGTACTGGAAAAGATGGATTTGGACACTGGACGATGGATTCCAGCTGGAGAAGTCGGTCCCAACGAAAAGACCTTCACATTCTCCGGCCTAACGCCGAAGAAGAAGTATAAGTTCCGCGTCAAGGCGGTCAACAAAGAAGGCGAATCCGAACCTCTGGAAGTTGAAGAAGCCATTCTTGCTAAGAATCCATATGGTAAGAATACATCTTGAAGAAATTTTATTACAGTAATGCGTTTTTATATATTTATATTAAGTTTATTCATATAATTAAAATTCAACATTATCTGTCTTTCGATAGATGAACCTGGCAAACCTGACAAGCCAGAGATTTTCGACTACGATAACGTCAGCGTGTCCCTGAAATGGAAAAAACCGACGAACGACGGTGGCAGACCGATTACTCACTACACCGTTGAAATGAAAGACAAATTCTCCGCTGACTGGATCGAAGTGGTGAAGACCACTGACGCGACTCCCGAGGCTAAAGTTGAAGGTCTCAAAGAGAAGATGGTGTACCAATTCCGCGTTCGTGCTCATAACAAGGCAGGCCCCGGCGAGCCCAGCGAACCCACCGATAACCACCTTTGCAAGCACAAGAACCGTAAGCTCCATTTTTCTTGATTTATTTTCTGATCCAAAAACCAATTTAATTATCAAAAAATTTAATTGTTAAAATATAAATGTTAATCTCCTGCAATTGAAAAATAATTTTTTTAGTGAGACCGAGAATCGACCGCACCAACTTCAAATCGATTATCATCAAGGCTGGCCGTACTCATAAGTGGTCTGTGGACGTGAGTGGTGAACCTGCACCAGAGACTAGGTGGATTTGGAGGGATAATATCCCACTAACCAGTACCGAACGCATCAAAATCGAAAACGTCGATTATCACACGGATTTCACGATCGTTAATGCGATGCGCAAGGACACTGGAAAATATACGCTGATCGCCGAGAACGCTAACGGCAAAGACGAAGAAACTGTCGAACTTACAGTGCTCGGTAAGCTTAGTTATAAAACTTCATCTTTTAGCAATATTTAATTAGAATTTTTAGATCAATTTTTAGATCAATGTGCAAATCTCTAAGAAAAAATATAATGCTACCGTGTTCAAAAGAGAGTTCTACCAGCAGTATTCTTTCCGTAGGAAAACCAAGCGCTCCTAAAGGACCTCTGGAAGTCAGTGATGTCACCAATACCACTGCCAAGGTGAAATGGGAAAAACCGGAGGACGACGGTGGTGTGCCGATCAAGGAATACGAGATCGAGAAGATGGACACAAAGACCGGCAAATGGGTCAGAGTTGGTAAAGTACCAGGAAACTCGCCCAACACGGAGTTCGAGGTCACTGGTCTAAATCCCGGAAGCGAGTACAAGTTCCGCGTGACGGCTGTCAACGACGAGGGCGATTCGGAGCCCCTAGAGAGCGAACGCGGTGTCGTTGCCAAGAATCCATATGGTATGTCGTGATTAATCGCAAATTGTTTAATCTGATTCTAATAAATCAAAACGTGCAAAATTCAAGATTGAACAATCATGATTAAAATCAAAAGGCGAAATATTCCGAGTACGAACTTAGGTACATAATTCCGTTTCAGACGAGCCACTGAAGCCTGGAACGCCCGAGATCACTGATTACGACAACGAGTCTGTGAGCCTGAAATGGGCCCCACCTGATTTCGACGGAGGTGCGCCGATCGAAAAATACATCATTGAGAAGAAGGACCGGTACAAGCCTGATTGGGAGAAGACGATCGAAGTCCCTGGGGATCAACTTGAGGGCAAGGTACCGGGTCTGAAGGAAAGGGGCGAGTATCAGTTCCGCGTTATTGCCGTGAACAAAGCTGGACCTTCGCCTCCGTCCGACGCGTCCAAGATGCAAATCTGCAAGCACAAAGCCCGTAAGTCTTTCTTAAATCAATTAATCGATTAAAAAAGATAGTGTTTACAATTTATTTTTTTCTATTTTCTGCACGATTGTGAAGTTAAACTTTAGAATGTTATTAATTAATTAAACTTTACAATTAATTTACTTTTAAAATTAATATCTTGCAATCTTGTTCCATCAGTGAAACCAAGGATCGACAGGACGAACTTGAAGCCGATTATCGTACGGGCTGGTAAGACCATCAAGTACGACATAGACGTACGCGGCGAACCACCGCCGGAAATCAAATGGTATCAAGTCGGCAACGAAGTGAAATCCGGCGAGAATATCGAGATTGTCAATATCGATTACAATACGAAGCTCACTATTACCGACAGCGTGCGAAAGAATACCGGTTTGTGGAAAATCAAGGCTGTCAATGCTCACGGCGAAGACGAGGCGGAAGTCGAAGTCACGATATTATGTGAGTGTTAAATGAATTACGGATAAATTACAAATTTTCTAAAATTGTTTTAAAACAATGAGATATTTATAATAATAATTAAAAAGATAATAAAAAAATATAATTCTTAAATTAAATATCTCATTATTGTTATATTTATACTTGTCTAATAATTAGCATTTTTGAACATTATAACATCCACATTTAATTTTATTTTCTGTTTTGTCATTGTATTTATATTGTTATTTCTATTAATTATTATTTAAAATTATTATGTTATGTTCTTTAATGCACAGCGGCTCCTGGAAAGCCGAAAGGACCACTCAAAGTAGCAGACGTCACAAAGAACGGTTGCAAACTCAAATGGGGCAAGCCGGAGGATGATGGTGGCAAGCCGATCACTGGCTATCAAGTGGAGAAACTGGACAAATCAACTGGCAGATGGATACCGGTTGGTCGTACCGCGGATACCGAGATGGACGTAAAGGGTCTTCAAGAAGGGCACGAATATGAATTCAGAGTAAAAGCTCTGAACGAGGAAGGAGAATCGGAGCCGCTCGTATCAGATGGCTCTACGCTTGCAAAGAATCCTTACGGTAAATTTGAAATTCCTTGAATAAACTGAATTAAAACATGATATAGAAAAATTAAATTAATTATTATAAGGACACAAAATTAATAATGAATTAATAAATTAATAAACAGATATAAAATCTAAATTATATTACACTTTTAAATTATACAAATTGTACAATCTTTTTAAAATCAACTACGATATTTACGGTATTGATTAATATTTGATATTAATTAAAATTATATTAAATCTGAATTTCCTTGTATAGACGTTAGCGGCAAACCCGGAACGCCGGAGTTGGAGGACTGGGACGTCGATCGCGTCGATCTCAAATGGGAACCTCCCAAGGACACTGGCGGTGCAGCGATCACTGGTTACATTATCGAGAAAAAGGAAAAGCCTTCCTCGCAATGGGAAGAAGCTCTCGTCACCGATTCACCACAACCAAAAGGTCGCGTTACCGGCCTGAAGAAGGGTTCGACTTATCAATTTCGTGTTCGCGCTGTTAATAAGGCCGGACCATCGGAACCCAGCGATCCTACCAAGCCACACATTGCAAAAGCAAGATACCGTGAGTACTTCATTCTGTTAACTAATTAATTAAAACTTCTCAGTTATTTATATGTTAATGTTGAAAAAAATGTATAAGGATGGACTGTATTTAAAAACATCAAATAATTTGCCAACATATATGTTGAGTTTCAATACGCAAATATATTTTGTTTTCGCATACATAAATAAAAAATAATCAATTAAAGCAAGATATAATAAAGATTCAAACACAATGATGAACTTTATAAATGACAAACAATGAAAGTACGAAATCAATCAAAGATCAATCGTGCGACTGCAATTATCCGAGTGTCGCTTGCAACGCTAATTAATACAGAAAATTGTTGAATGCGCTTTTGTACAATAAAGAATAGAAAAACTTTGTTACATATCTTTAATCGTTCTGCTAAAGTGTTCTCTGGGTCGCTCGCTTGCTCTGATAATTTTACACGTGCGTACGCTTCAACGGAGAAAAGGAACGAATACAAATACGCGCAATCCTATTTGCCTGATTCCTATACTTCGAAAACAGCGACCAGAGAACTCTAGTATATTTCTCACTAACGCGGAAATTACTGCCAAATATAAACGACTAAATTTTATAATTCTCAATAGTTAAAAATAAAATAAACATTAAACTAAAATGTATTCTGACTTTAAGGCTTTCACGGCTATTACTTACGTCAGTACTGATGGCTTCCGGATAAATAGCACGTTTCATAACAGCTTAGTGCCGACGTTTCGCAGACCTTGCAGTCCGCATCATCAGGGCTGAGCTCCGATACTGAGTTCCCTTGGTTTGCAATAGTCCTTATATGTATATCCACATTCATGGGCGTCCGCAGGGGAGGGCAAGATCGGGCATTTGCCTTCCCCTGGAATCAACAAACAATTAAAATTAACCATTTTTTCTTCGTTGAAATAAAAAAAAGATGCCAGATTACAAACGCACAGCATCTACCTTGTCGTGGTGAGAAAGCTTTTATTACCAAAAGATGTATAAATTTTAAATTATAAGTATTTTAATTCTAGAAGTAACATTTTGAATCATGCCCCTCCCTAAAAAAATCCTGCGGACGCCCATGTCCACGTTAATTAATCGATTAATCGATTCGATCAACGTTTCTCTTTTTCGAGGAAAGATTCTTCTCCGAGTTGGAAGCCATCAGTACTGATTAAACTAAAATGTAGTTTAATGTAGATAAAATGCTTTATATGAATAAATACCGATTTTATACAAAAATTATAATAGGTAACACAATTTCTAAAAATATTATTTTTTCTAGTGAAACCTCATATCAATCGCGACAAGCTGCAGACTATCAAAGTCAGAGCAGGTCAACTAGTGAAACTGGAAGTTGATGTCGAAGGTGAACCTCCTCCAACTGTGACATGGAGCTTTGCTGGTGCACCACTTCAAACTGGAGCCAATGTAAAGATTGATAACGAAGATTACCTCACTAAGATCCAATTAACCAACACCAGTCGCAAATTAACTGGAAGATACACCATTAAGGCCGTGAATGACTCCGGACAAGATGAGGCTGATGTAGAAATTAATATTCTTGGTATGTTAGCGAAAATAAATTTCCTTTTTATTACAATACTTAGAAATGTATTATAATAAAACCTGTATAGATACTATTACAGATTACATAGTCTAATATTAAAATAAACGATATCTATAATATATGTTGCGGGAAACTTGATTGTTGACTCAAGATCCGCTCGCTGGGACCACTCAGCGTTGAGCGCGGAAAGACGTGTGCGCGAACGAAAATCTTCTATTCGATATATCGCTTGTCCGACGGAGATCTTGATAGCGGAAATCTTGCCGCGAACAAGACTGATCCGCAGGTGCTCGTGATGCTCTCACACAGATTGTCCAGTTAAAGTGTACAAACAAATGAAAAAAAAAAGAAAAAAAGAAACGACAGAACTTAAACACTGTATCCCGAAATCTCGGAACTTTCCGGATAGGGTGCGATTCTCGAAGGCGGACACTGAGCACGGATCAACGGTGAAAATTATAGAGAGTTGATTGTAATGGCGATGTGAGCTCGAGAGCGGATTGACTGCGATACAAATAATATCGTGAAATAACAGAATTTAAGCCGTCTATCGCGGATCGAAAGTAGAATCTATGCGAAGTCTGTTATGAAGAAATGGGCAGAAATCGCGCAAAAACTTTATTTATCTCGGAGCGACAATAGAGTCTATCGATTCGATACTCGCATTCGAATCGCACGCAATACTCTATCGCGCCAATATATAACACGGCTCTCGCACAACATTGTTGATCTATAAAACCCATTGGCGTGATTTTGCAGACAAACCTGGAAAGCCGGAGGGACCATTGGAAGTGACGGACGTGCACAAAGAGGGTTGCAAATTGAAATGGAGCAAACCGAAAGACGACGGTGGTCTTCCTTTGTCCAGTTACCTTGTAGAAAAGATGGACGTGACGACGGGTCGTTGGGTACCAGCCGGCATTGTGGATCCTGATAAGACAGAGCATACGATTACCGATTTGGAACCTGGCCATAAGTACGAATTCCGGGTGAAGGCTGTGAACGAGGAGGGAGAATCGGAACCTCTGCAAACCGACGTTGCAATTGTAGCCAAGAATCCATACGGTATAGTAATCTTGATTATAATTATTATTCGTATGCGAAATTTTATCTGGAATTATTATCTAATCAATAATTGTTTTATTTCTTTAATTATTATATTATAGAAGATTGCGGTACTTATTGAATGCTTTTTGAAATATTTTAGATGCTCCAGCGGCACCTGGACTTCCAGAGATCGTTGATTGGTCGGAGAACATGGTGAAGCTCAAGTGGGAGCCGCCGATAAGAGACGGCGGTGCACCGATCACAGGATATATTATCGAAATGAAAGATAAATTTGGTACCAACTTTGTCAAAGCTGCCGAGATATCTGGGCCTGTATGTACCGGTACAGTCCCTCGACTGGAAGAGGGCAACCAATATCAGTTCAGGGTACGCGCCGTGAATAAAGCTGGCCCTGGTGAACCGAGCGAGGCAACCAAT
Source organism: Ooceraea biroi (assembly GCF_003672135.1). Taxonomy (NCBI): domain Eukaryota; kingdom Metazoa; phylum Arthropoda; class Insecta; order Hymenoptera; family Formicidae; genus Ooceraea; species Ooceraea biroi. The sequence continues at coordinate 10,306,957 of NC_039517.1, read as the reverse complement.
CCACACACGGCTAAAGCTCGCTGGCGTAAGTGTTGCTTTATTTAAATAAATTTATCACAAAGAAAAGCGGGTAGTAAAATATTTTCTAAAATGCTACTTAGAATTTACTTTTTCAAAGCTGTATACGTGTAAATACGTATTATTACTATGGAATATTTGTAAATTTTCTTTTTTAATTTACAGTGAAACCGTACATTGATCGCACGAATCTGCAACCAATAACGGTGAAGGTCGGCCTCACCGTGACCTTAGACGTGAATATAATTGGCGAGCCACCTCCACAAGTCACTTGGACCTTCAAAGACAAAGAGCTCGTATCGGACGATACGATACGAATTGATAACGTTGATTATAACAGCAAGTTCTTCATTCTGAAGACTAAACGCGCGCACACCGGCAAATACGTGATCAAGGCTAAAAACGAAGTTGGCGAGGATACTGCCGAGGTAGAGATTACTGTCCTCGGCAAGCCCAGCAAACCTAAGGTAATAATATAATTAAAAATAATAATATATTGAATATATAATATATAAAATAATCGAGAGTGTTAGAAAATAAGATGTCCGTAGATAATTTATTAAATTTATCTTTGAAGGATATGATAGAAACGAAATAAGAATTAAATAAATAATCAAATAAGTTACATAAAAATCAAAGAGATTAAAAGGATGAGGTCAACTATTGATTAATAATATGAAACAATGAAATTAATCATCTTTATAATTTATACCTAGGGCCCATTGGAAGTGACCGATGTCAACAAGCATGGCTGTAAACTCAAATGGGACAAACCTGAAGATGACGGTGGTTCACCGGTCGAGTATTATGAAATCGAGAAGCTGGATCCTCTTACAGGACAATGGGTGCCCTGCGGACGCAGCACCGAACCGGAAGCGACCATTACCGGATTGCAAGAGGGCAAGCCCTACAAATTTCGCGTGAAAGCCGTCAACAGAGAGGGAGAGTCCGACGATCTGGAGGCGGATAAGTCTATCATAGCAAAGAATCCGTTTGGTACGTATCGAGAATGTGAAATTGTTTATTTTTTAAAATTCAATTAGTACTTACAATTTGTTAATTAGGTTAATTTTATTTATGTTTCATATAATTTTCTTGATTCTAGACGAACCGGGCAAGCCTGGTCGACCGGAACTCAAGAATTGGGACAAAGATTTTGTCGATCTCGAATGGACCCCGCCTAAGGACGATGGCGGTGCCCCGATCGAAAAATATGTTGTACAAATGCGAGATAAAGACGGTAGGCAATGGGTCGACGTCGCTAAGGTTCCGGGAGATCGTACAGCTGCCAAAGTCACCGACGGTATCCAAGAAGGCCACGAGTACGAATTCAGAATCGTGGCGGTCAACAAGGCTGGACCTGGCGAACCCAGTGATACTTCGAAGAGCGTCGTCGCCAAACCCCGATTTTGTAAGCACAATATCCATTTTACATATAAATCTGAATTTTTTATTAAATTTACAATTATTTGTTTTATTAAATTTACAATTAAACAACATGTTGATATGTGTGTGCTTGTTTACAGTGGCACCGCACATCGATCGCAAGAATCTCAAAAAGAAAGTCATGCGAGTCGGCCAGATGTTGCGCCTCGAAGCTGACATCAAAGGCGAACCACCACCAGTCGTCACGTGGAAACTCAAGGACGCGGTGTTGAAGAGCATGGACCGCCTCAAGATCGAGAATGAGGACTATCACACGATGTTCATCCTCAATAAGCTCCAGCGCTCGGATACCGGCACCTACACCGTCATTGCCAAGAACGATAGTGGCACCGATCAAGTAGACGTCGAGCTTCAGGTTTGTGCAGCCCAATTGCATTATAAATTTAATTACATAACTTGCAAAAACAGAAATTCTTTGTTAAAATGTTATTAACTAACCATATTCCTGACCAATCATTAGGTGCTGAGCAAACCCAGCAAACCGAAAGGACCGCTCGAAGTGTCCGACGTGACGGCCGAAGGTTGCAAGTTGAAATGGGACAAACCTGACGACGACGGTGGCGAACCCGTCGATCATTACGTTATTGAGAGAATGGATGTGGATAGTGGACGTTGGGTACCATGCGGTACCAGCAAGACCCCGGAAGCGGACGTCTCCGGCCTGAACGAGGGCAAAGATTATCAATTCCGTGTTAAAGCTGTTAACTCCGAGGGCGAGTCAGAACCTTTAGAAACGGCCATACCAACGACTGCCAAGAATCCTTATTGTGAGTATTCATTTATGTTAATCCTTATATTTCTTGTCAAAATTAATTAATTAAAAAGATTTGTTGTTATTGTGTTTTTTTAACAAATATTTTCAATAAAGGATTTTTATTATCAAAGCTCAGTGTTATATGCAGCCTGTCTGAAAAATAACGAGATATTATATAAATTTAATTTGTGTAAAAATCATTACTTTTATTTAAAGTATATATTGAAAAATGAAAAACAAGAATTCAGTTACTTAAAGCAAGCTTCATATTTTATGCGTAACTATTTATGATATATTTTTTCAAACATTTGTATGTTACAGCCGAACCTGACGCGCCAAGCAAACCCGAGTTGAAAGATTGGTCAAAGAATCACGTGGATCTCAAGTGGAAAGCTCCAAAGAATGATGGCGGTGCTCCTGTCGAGAAGTACATCATCGAGAAGAAAGATCAATACGGCAAATGGCAGAAGGCCGTGGAAGTGCCGGGCAACAAAACGGAGGCAAAAGTGCCGGATCTTGTGGAAGGTCAAAAGTACCAGTTTCGTGTTAAAGCCGTTAATAAGGGTGGCCAGAGCAAACCAAGCGAGGCTAGCGATGTTCTGACTGCTAAAGATCGCTATGCCGCTCCCAAGATCGATCGCACCAACCTGAAAGATATCACAATCAAAGCCGGTAACGTCATTCGACTGGACGTGAAAGTCACAGGCGAACCACCACCAAGCAAGACCTGGTTCCTGAACAAGGCCAAGCAGGAGTCCGCAGGAGTCCTGACCATCGAGTCAGAGGAATACAAGACCAAATTCGTGGCTTCCTCGGCCAGCAGAGCGCACTGCGGCACTCTGACCTTGAAGGCAGAAAATAGTTCCGGCAAGGATGAGGCGTCGATCGAAATCCTGGTGTTGGACAAGCCCAGTAAACCCGAAGGACCTCTCAAAGTGTCCGACGTGCACAAAGAAGGTTGCACTCTCAAATGGAACCCGCCAGCAGACGACGGTGGCGCACCTTTGGATCATTACGTGGTCGAAAAGATGGACACGGAAACTGGCAGGTGGATTCCAGTTGCACGCACCAAGGAACCTAATATGGTAGTGGAAAACTTGGTGCCCGGACAGGAGTACAAATTCCGAGTTGCGGCTGTGAACGCGGAGGGCGAATCTGAGCCATTGGAGACCGAACATGGAATCATCGCGAAGAATCCATTCGGTAAGACCTGCTTTTTTGGATTTTGTTCGTCTTCATATAATTTCTTTAAACTGTTATATCTTGATATTTATATAATCATACGAACACACATTATTAAAATTTGCATTTCTTACTTAACATGAATTTTTACTTAAGAGAAGCTGAAGTAGATATTATGAAAATTTTAAAGGAATATAAGAAAGTGTTCTTCCTATTTTAATGAGCTCCGAATATGTTAATTGCTTAAAATAAGAACTATGCATTTTTTATAAGTGCTCAATTTTATAATAAGGAGTTGAAACAACTCTTTCAAAAAAATTAATATTTTTCTTTTTAAACGAATATCACGGAAACGATAAGAAATATAAAAACTGTTTTAAACAAGAATTTTATCGTTTCTAATATGCTTTATTTTTATAATAATGTAATTAGATTTTTTAACATTTTTTATCAGTTATTCTCTAATTTTTGAATATATTTTTTATTTTTTGTCAATGAGTATTAGACATTTATAAAAGAATACATATATCTTATTTTAAGTTACATTTTAAGATATTCTTTTCTGTTTGTAAGTCAATAAAATTTTCCGGAATTATAAATTATAAATAATAATTTTTCCGATTTGATCTTTTTTTTTAATCGAGAGACCCCATTTCTGTGTTTTTTAAAGCAATTAGATAATATTTTGCCGCTTTGTTACCGATTAATATAATTATTATATTTTTTCTTTAATTAATAAATATATTAAGAAAAACATAGAATTCATAAGAAATAACATTTACATATACGATGACATAAATTAATAAATTCTAATTATTTCTGCATTGTAGATGAACCTGGCGCACCAGGACGCCCAGAAGCGACCGACTGGGACAAAGATCACGTAGATCTGCGATGGACTCCACCGTTAAAGGACGGCGGATCTCCAATCACCGGATACGTGATCGAGAAGCGGGAGAAGGGCGCACCCAAATGGATCAAGGCGTGCGAGACTGGGCCGGATTGCAAGGGCCGCGTCGATAATCTCGACGAGGGTGTCGAATACGAATTCAGGGTAAAAGCTATCAATGCTGCGGGACCCGGCGAACCATCCGACGCCAGCAAACCGATTACCGCCAAGAGTCGACGACGTAAGTTCTTTATTTACAAATATGTGAATTGTAAAAGTTGTAATCTCTTAATTTCGCTTTCCTCGTTAATCTAGAAATTAGAAATCTCGAGAACTATTTCGCTTTGAAAAATTAGTAAAACAATTTTGAAATTATTTGAGAATTTAATTATCGCTGTTAAATATTAGATATCTTGCATCCAACTTTTCTTGACGCAAAAATATTCCGAAGGATAGAGCTCGTTTTGAAAACATCATATTAATATGATGAAATATTAATGTAAGATACATTTTTATTAATTTTAATTATGACTTGCTTGTATTCAGTCCCGCCGAAGATCGACAGGCGAAACCTGCGTGACATAACTGTGCGCGAGAATGAAGCGTTCCACTTTGACGTGAAGATCATCGGCGAACCACCACCAGACGTTACGTGGGTGATCAACAATAAGAGTATTCAGCAGACCACGCACCGCAGAATACAGAACGTGCCTTACAACAGTAAATTCTTTAACGATAAACCCGAGCGCAAGGATAGCGGTACTTATAAGATCACAGCGATCAATCAGCACGGATCTGACACCGCCGAAGTTGAAGTTACCGTTGTTTGTAAGTAAAATTAATATTTTGCCGCTTTGTCAGCGATTAATATAATTATTATATTAGATTTTTTAATTAATAAATATGTTAAAAAAACAATAGAATTTATAAGAAATAACATTTATATATACGATGATATAAAGTACTAAATTCCAATTATTCACCAGCCAAACCCAGCAAGCCGGAAGGACCACTCGAGGTATCCGACGTGCACAAGGAAGGATGCACTCTCAAATGGAAGAAACCCAAAGACGATGGTGGAGAACCGATCGAGGGTTACCTCGTGGAGAAGTTCGATCCGGAGACCGGTGTCTGGCTACCGGTCGGCAAAACTACCGGACCCGAAATGAAAGTCGAGGGACTTACACCTGGACACGAGTACAAATTCCGGGTGAAGGCACTCAACAAGGAGGGAGAATCCGAGCCGCTGGAAACCTTCGGCTCGATCGTAGCTAAAGATCCGTTCAGTAAGTAAAATATTTTCTAGCTTTCTGACATTAATAAACAATATTTTACATCTACACTTTTAAGTAATAGTTTCGTGATTATTAACTAATTAATTAATTATTTTTTTTATTTCTGGCAGTAATTTCAGAAATGCTCAAACATTTCTTTTTATTTCTAATCTTTAGATTACTGTCACAAGTATTATCTCATTTATGTAAAAAATAATAATATTAGTTACTAATTGTATATATTATTCTCTGTAGCTGTTCCAACTGCGCCTGGAGCACCAGAACCAGTCGATTGGACAGCCAATCAGGTCGAACTCGCCTGGAAAGAGCCCGTTAGCGATGGTGGATCACCCATTACGGGCTACATTATTGAGAAGAAAGATAAATACAGCACCATGTGGGAAAAGGCTTTGGAGACCGAAACACCAACCACCAAAGCTCTGGTACATGGTCTAATAGAAGGTAACGATTATCAATTCCGCGTGATCGCCGTGAATAAGGCCGGGCAGTCGGAACCAGGCGAAGCCAGCAAGACGTTCACGGCTAAGCCACGTTTCCGTAAGTAACAATTTCATTGCCACAATGCTCGGCACGTAATGCCTAAAATATCAAACGTGCGTTGATTGACGTATATAGATCATCCTTGTACTGTTGCGAAACGCACGCACGTTGCAAAAATAATAACCGCATGCTTGTCTAAATGCGGTCTTACATTTTGGCATACTCTAATCTTCTAATTTATTTATTGCAGTGGCCCCGAAGATCGATAGGCGCAATCTGCGAGATGTTACTCTGTCCGCGGGCTCAATGCTGAAGTTTGACGCCAACGTGATCGGTGAGCCGCCACCACACATCGAGTGGCGTTACGGTGCGATACCGCTGCATTCCGATCGCAAGACCCAGATCGACAACAGCGACTACAACACCAAGTTCAGCATACGTCCCGTATCCCGGGACGACAGTGGTGATTACACTGTTACGGCGAGCAATTCGTCCGGCAAGGACTCGGTAACGGTGCAAGTGACGGTGACTGACAAACCGACGCCGCCTGAAGGACCGCTTCAGGTCTCGGATGTGCACAAGGAGGGATGCAAGCTGAAGTGGAAGAGACCTAAGGACGACGGCGGCACACCCATTGAGTATTATCAAGTAGACAAGATGGATCCGGAAACTGGATGCTGGGTACCTTGCGGACGTTCCACCGAGCCAAGTGAGTATCATCGCCTGACACGAATTAATCGTGACGTGAAGTATCAACACTTAAAATAGATAGTAAATATATTTATTGGCTTGTAAAAGCTATTTTAAATGTTTTGGGGTATTTATGTTAAGTTTAAAATTCTTTGATTGTAAAATTAATATATTTCAAACTAATTCGATTAATAATAATTGCATAATAGAAATCCAGCACATATTATTTAAATATATTATTTATTACAGATATCGAGGTAACAGGTTTAACGCCTGGCAAGGAGTACCTCTTCCGAGTAGCCGCGGTCAATGCGGAGGGCGAATCAAAGCCTTTGGAAGCGGAACAAACGATCGTCGCCAAGAACCCATTCGGTATGTTAATCACACATCTTTTGAAGAATTAACTGATAAATTCAACATGAATTTAAATCGCGAAATTTCATTTGAAATAACCAGTAGTGAATCGATCATCTGCATCCAATTACAGACGAGCCAGGCAAACCGGGTGATCTCCGAGCCACCGATTGGGATAAGGACCACGTTGATCTCAAGTGGACTCCACCCAGCAATGACGGTGGTTCACCAATCACCGGTTACGTAATTGAGAAGAAAGACAAATACGGCGAATGGGAAAAAGCAGTGGAAGTACCCGCGGACGAGACTTTCGCCACCGTGCCGGATCTGATCGAGGGCCAGCCGTACGAATTTCGAGTACGAGCAGTGAACAAAGCTGGTCCCGGTGAGCCATCGGATCCCACGCCTACAATCATCGCAAAACCGCGCAACCAAGCGCCCAGAATCGATCGCACGAATCTGGTCGAGGTAAGGATCAAGGCCGGTCAGAACTTCAACTTCGACTGCAAGGTAACAGGTGAGCCCGCGCCCACCACCAAGTGGATGCTGAATGGCAAAGAGGTACGGCCGAGCGATCGCGTCAAGGTGAAGCACGTGGACTACAATACCAGTCTGAATGTGCGGATGGCGACGCGGGCGGAATCCGGCAAGTACACCGTAATCGCGGAGAATATCAACGGCCGAGATGAGGCGTTCGTCAAGGTCACCGTACTGGACAAGCCAAGCCCGCCACAGGGTCCACTCCGGGCGTCCGACGTGCATGCCGAGGGTTGCAAACTCACGTGGAAGCCACCAGAAGACGACGGAGGTCAACCAGTGGAGAAATACGTCGTAGAAAAGATGGACGAAGCCACAGGCCGCTGGGTACCGGCCGCGGAAACCGACGGACCGGAAACGAGCGTGCAAGTGGAAGGCCTGACGCCTGGACACAAGTACAAGTTCCGGGTGAGGGCGGTCAACAAACAAGGCAAATCCGAGCCGCTTACTGCCATGCAGGGCATTGAGGCGAAGAATCCGTTCGGTAAGAAAAATGTTTTCAATAAGATTATTTTATGTCATTTATTTTTAAAGTAAACATTTCAAGCTTATAATGTCTTTAATAAACCATTTTTTACATTTTACATTTTTATTTGAATTTTCTGATCAGCAATTTTAACCCTTTGCACTTGACTGTCTTCTTACTTAGAGAAGACATCGTAAATGTAACAAATAACTCGAATGTCCCTTCTAAGGAGTCACGAAAAAACTGCAGGTAATTATTGAGAAAAACTTATACAAACGCAAAATTTGTTCGAACGCTATATCATTTTATTTGAAATGATACATTACTCTCTATTTCTATGAATAAATATGATCAAGTTGCTGGTAGGTGATCTGAGAAATCTTTCCGAGTGCAAAGGGTTAAATAGTTTTGATATTTTTCACCTGTGATACATATTTCACTTTGTAGATATTTAATCTTCATTTCTTATCTGAATTATCTTAATCTTAATTTAACATTTCGTAATATTACATTTTTCACACAATTATTATGAATATTATTTAATGTACAATTTTCTAAAAGATCTTAAGAACCGTCAGAAATAATTATAATGTTTTTATTATATTTAATCTATCTTTCGTAGACGAACCAGGCAAACCAGGTACGCCCGAGGTAGCTGATTACGATACAGACTTTGTCGAGCTTCAATGGAGCCGTCCTGATGAAGACGGTGGATCACCGATCACTGGTTACATCATAGAAAAGCGTGACAAGTACAGTCCGATTTGGGAGAAATGTGCGGAAGTAGACGGTGACGTGAACCGTGGCAGAGTCAACGATCTGGTCGAAGGAACTCCATATGAATTCCGTGTCAGGGCTGTCAATAAGGCTGGTCCTGGTGAAGCGTCGGAAGCATCCAAATCACATGTGGCACGTCCTAAGAACCGTAAGCAGATAAATAAATAATGAATAAATATATCTTCAATGTATTAATAATGTTTAATGTATTAATAAATATCATATAATTTGTTTAAATAAATTTTAATTAATGTTATCATGTATTTTTTTTCTATCTTTAGTTCCACCGAAGATCGATAGGAAGTACATGCTGGACGTGAAGGTGCGCGCCGGTAGCTTCTTCGACTTTGACGTGCCGGTGATCGGCGAACCGCCACCAAGCAAGGAATGGTCGCTAAAGGGCGTCACGGTGACAGCGAGCGATCGCATCAAGATCACCAATGAGGACTACAATACCAAAGTGCGCGTGATGGAGGCGAAGCGTTCCGATTCCGGCGTCTACACTTTGGAAGCTAGAAACATCAATGGCAAGGACTCCGCCACGTTGACTGTAAACGTGCTGGACGTACCAGCTCCGCCAGAGGGTCCGTTGAAGGTGGACGATGTTACTAGAAGCAGCTGCGTCCTTAAGTGGCGACCGCCCAAGGATGATGGTGGTTCCGAGATTCAGTACTATCAGGTCGAGAAGATGGACACGGAGAACATGCGTTGGGTGCCTGTGGCCGAGGCAAACACCACGTCGGCGCGGGTGGACCACTTGATAGAGGGTCACGATTATCAGTTCCGCGTGCGCGCAGTTAACAAGCAAGGCGAGTCCCAGCCGTTGACAGGCATGGACACCATTACGGCCAAGGATCCGTTCGCCAAACCAGACAAGCCCGGCGCACCGGTAGCCACCGACTGGGACAAAGACCATGTGGATCTTGAATGGGCACCGCCCAAGAAGGACGGTGGATCACCTATAACTGGCTACATCATCGAGAAACGACCTAAGTTTGGTCAGTGGGAGAAGGCCGTCGAGGTGCCCGGCAATAAGACTAGCGCCAGAGTGCCAGATCTGACTGAGGGTCAAGAGTACGAATTCAGAGTCATCGCCGTCAACAAAGGTGGACCTGGAGAACCGTCCGAAGCGTCGGCGCCGATCGTCGCCAAACCACGCTTTAGTAAGTTTGATGTTTCTGTGAAGCTTAATGATATAATTGAATTTACTTCATAAGAGTTTTATTTTAGAGCTATTAAAAATTAGAAATACGATAATTACGAAAGGATAATGTTAAAACAGATGTGGAGATCGGGAGAACAAAGATTTTAGAAATGATTTCAGAAGATATATAGTGCTGTTTAAATATTTAGTTATAATATTTAGGCCGGTATTCATAGTCGGATCTTATATTTAAGATCGTCTTAAGCTTATCTGCAGATGCTGTATAGATCATTTCATTGGCTACGGAGTATCTGAAGATACACTTAAGACGGTCTTAAATATAAGATCCAATTATATTATTAATTATTAATTATGAATACCGGCCTTAGTGTAGGAATTTTAATGTATAGAGATATGGTGATAGAAAGAGCGAAAGAGTAGTTAGAAAGATTATAAAAGAAATGAATTAAATAGATTTTGAGTCTTAACTCCGGTACGTCAGATTATATAATTTATAAACAAACAGGCTTAGAGAGATTAAGAATAATTACAGGATGTAGCAAGCAGAGTTTTGAAGAAAAGATGTTAAAAGAAAGAAAAATAAAATTGATAGAGTATATAATAAAGTATATAAGACAAAAGGAAAAAGTTATAATAAATTAAGCAGAGAGAGAGAGAGAGATATTTTACAGATATAGAATGGTTTCAGTTTAGAAAGGATTAAGATACTGAGAAAATGAATATAGTTCGGATAATAAAAAAGAAAAAGTAAGAAAGATTAGGCAATGAATATGGTGACACTGAATGATGGGAAATGAGAAGCACAAAATGTGAGATATAATGACATAATAGTGATAAGAATATTTCAGAGAAAAACGTTACAGAAGTGGACAAAAGTTAATAATTCCTAGTAACTTGCTCTTGTTAAGATAAATTATTCTTAGAAAGTTTTCATTGTATATGTCTTATGCATAACTGAAATTAATTACAGTCGCTCCTTCGTTCGACACACATTTGCTGAACGACTTGGTGGTGCGCGCTGGTCAAAAGATCAGTTACAATATTCCCATCGTGGCATCACCCAAACCTAAGGCAACATGGAGTTGCGATGGAGTTCAGATTGTTGCCGATGCTCGTCATGAAATGTACACTACCAACACCGAGACGACTTTCGAAATACCATTCTCCGTACGAGGTGACACTGGACGTTACACTCTGACTTTAGAAAACGAGCATGGCAACTTTAGGTAATTAATAAATTGCATAAAACGATTATACGAAAAGCAATCTTAATATTTGTTTCTTATAATATCTATTTTACTGCTTAGAAAATAATTTTGAAAAGTCAACGTTTCAAAAATGTTTTTCAAATCCGATGTTTAATCATTAAAATAATCAGTAAAATAAATGTCCCGTTTAAACCTTAAGGATGCACACATGTCTATATTATTTTTTATATATCTCTATCATAAAATTATGAATTAGCATATTCATATTATAATAACTTGTATTTGTATTCGTAAAGTTGCGCAACACTTGTAAAAAATTTCGGCGCGCGATAGTATCCACTCCTTTTTCAAAACTCGCATACGCACAAGCAATCATTTAAACTGCAACTTTGATCTTACAAATCAAGTGCGGAATTAGAGAGAGAGAGAGAGAGAGAGAGAGAGAGAGAGAGAGAGAGAGATTATTAACATTATTTAGTAATTTATATAATTTGAATAATAATTTCCCTCTTTGTAATTTTAAGGATATTTCTAATAACCATCAATTAAATAATGACATTAAATTTTTAGCGCCAGTGCGAGAGTCACTGTCCTCGACAGACCCGCACCACCAGAGAAGCCTTTGGACGTTACTAACGTCACGAAAGAGGGTTGTCACTTGACCTGGGGCCATCCGCTTGACGATGGCGGCAGTCCTATTCTGCACTACGTCATCGAGAAGATGGATTTGTCTCGTGGAACTTGGTCCGATGCCGGTATGAGTATGGTGCTAAGTCACGAGGTCAGTCGTTTAACACATCGCAAGGAATATATGTTCCGCGTCAAGGCTGTCAACAACATCGGCGAGTCCGATCCACTCGAGACCACAAAGAGCATCATCGCAAAGAACGAATTTGGTAAGTAATTCTGTCTAAACAAGGAAAAAAAAAATTTCAAGTAGAAGTAACGTTCGAAATAGCAAAATTTAATCGATGATACGATTTAGCTAGCATAATTTAAAACATTATATCACTAAATTATTATTATTATTTAAAGACAAGCGTAAAGATTCTTGTACATTATTAGTTCTTCTCATATATATATATATATATTTTTTTTTTGCGACTTACAGATGAACCGGATGCGCCTGGTAAGCCACAAATCACGGACTGGGACAAGGATCACGTGGATCTGCAATGGCCAGCACCAAAGAATGACGGTGGATCACCGATCACGGGCTACATTGTCCAGAAAAAGGAGAAGGGCAGTCCTTATTGGGTAAATGCCGTGCACGTACCTAAAGGTCAGACCAACACTACCGTGCCGGATTTGACAGAAGGCCAGGAGTATGAGTTCCGCGTGATCGCTGTCAACGCTGCCGGTCAATCCGAGCCATCGGAGCCTAGTGACCTCGTCACTGCCAAACCTCGTTATCGTAAGTCACCATCAAATTTCTCCATCAAATCAAAACAGATAATTCCGCGTTAATGAAAAGTTATATAAATTGCAGATTCAAATTCTGAAATCTTTATCTGTGCAAAAAATTTTATTATTACTATTAAATTATTATATATGTATAATAGCTTTACTTATTTAAGCCTGAATAGTCCTTAATTGAATTTATGAAACGAGTTTTTAAGTCTCTTTGATTTTTTTCAGTGGCTCCGAAGATCAAGACGCCTTTGCAAGACGTTCGTATCAAAGCTGGACTCATCTTCCACGTGGATATCGATTTCATCGGCGAACCGACTCCGGAAGTAACGTGGAGCGTGGGAAGCAACGAGTTAACTTCCAATGACAGGACGACAATCACCTCGATTGGCTATCACACGATCGTACACATCGTCAATGCCAAAAGATCCGATTCAGGATTGTATCATCTATTGCTGAGGAACAGCAGCGGTATAGACGAGGGCAGCTTCCAGGTAACTGTCCTGGACAAGCCTGGACCACCAGAAGGTCCTTTACAATACGAGGAGATTACCAACCAGTCTGTCACGCTCTCTTGGAAGCCACCTAAGGATAATGGCGGCAGTGAGCTTACGTAAGCAACTTTTTAATACACTAATGATGTTCATTATTATAATCTATTAAGAGTAATCAAAGATATCAAATATTTCTCTATCTAGATCTTCTATATTGAAGTTATAATTAACTTAAATTATAAAAATATAATTTTAAATTGTATTATAATTTGGATAGAAAAACTAATGTGATATTAGTGTCAAGTAATTTCTCACACACTTTTATTTTTTTAACAGTGGATATGTTATTGAAAAACGCGATCTCACTCACGGTGGTGGCTGGGTACCGGCAGTTACGCATGTTAATCCCAAATATAATCACGCAACCGTGCCAAGACTACTCGAGGGAACCACGTATGAATTCCGCGTGTCCGCGGAAAATCTTCAGGGTCGGTCTGAGCCACTGACCACCGATCGATCCGTTGTGGCGAAGAATCAATTCGGTGAGCACTTCTTCTGATTAAAGTTTTACGTGATTTTACAACCATCTGTCTTTACATAAATATATCATTCAATGTAAATTATCCAGTGGTTCCTGGACAACCCGGCAAGCCAGAGTGCGTCGACGCTGACAAGGATCATATTAAGATCAAGTGGACCGCGCCCATCAGCAACGGCGGCTCCAAGATTATCGGCTACGATGTGGAGCGTCGCGATCGCGCCACCGGTCGCTGGATAAAACAAAACAAAGAACCTGTCAAGTATCCCGAGTACTACGACGACCATGTGACCGAGGGTCACCAATACGAGTATCGCGTGTCGGCCATAAACGCTGCCGGTGCCGGCAAACCGAGCGAGACCTCATCCGTGTTCACGGCTAAACCCATGAAGGAGAAGCCGAAGCTTCATCTCGACGCTTTGATTGGCCGCAAGATTAAAGTACGCGCCGGAGAACCGATCAACGTGAATATACCGTTGTCCGGTGCGCCCACGCCGAAGATCGACTGGATTAAGGATGGAAAATCACTCGCAGAAACTCTTCGTCTGTCGGTGAGTTCACCTTCATTTATTTTTTAGTATAAGCAATGATTTTACTAAAATTTTAATCATTATAAATGATAAAATAATATCTACCGGTATGCAACTATTAAACAGGCTTTACTCATGCAACAGCAGTTACAAACATATATGCGAGACATTTATAAAGACAGACAGGACAAAACAAAAAACAAAAGATTATTTATCACGACGGTAACGTAAAAAATATGGTTGTCTTGCAAAGCCATCGCTGATAACGCTCGTATTCAAAACTTGCTGTGAGCGCCTTCCTGACAATAAAAATCTTTCAAATTATATATAAAAATATATTTATATCAGAATTTTATTTTATTTTATCTTTTTCTAACGAATAGAAATTACATGATTTATTCTAAACAGTCTTTATTACTCTTTATTTTCTTCTTTATTACGTTTGCAGACGGAGACCAAGAGCGACCGAACACAGTTGCTGATTGAGAAATCCGTGCGAGATGACAGTGGCATTTACACCATCACTGCCACGAATGAACACGGCAAAGACTCGGCTGACATTGAAGTAATAGTCGTGGATAAACCTGGACCACCACAAGGTCCTCTGCAGTATACCGGCACGACGCAAGAGTCCGTCGGACTGTCTTGGAACCCACCAGTTGATAACGGTGGATCCGATATCACGAACTACATCGTCGAAGTTTCGGATTACGGATCTGACAATTGGCGACAAGTGCCTGGATATGTTCCCAGGACAAGCTTCACAGCGAAAGGCTTGACCGAGGGTAAAAAATATGTCTTTAGGGTCCGTGCCGAGAACATGTACGGAGTGTCGGAGCCCTTAGAGGGCAAGCCCGTAATCGCCAAGAGTCCCTACGATCCACCGGATGCGCCGAGCCAGCCTGAAGTCCTCGGCTACACTCCTAACAGTTGTAGCCTCAGCTGGAATCCGCCCATCAACACCGGCGGCAAACCTATCACTGGTAAGTCGCCACTACTGAATGTAAATCGAAAACTTGAATATAAATCAAGTATTCAGGAGTTTTTATTTCTTTTTACTTTTCGAGTTAAAACACTGTCAAATGTCACGTTTGATCAAATTTCTTACGTCATCTTCTTTACCAGGTTACTACGTGGAAAGACGCGAGCGTGGCGGCGAATGGCTGAAAGTCAATAATTATCCTACGCCGAACACGACATTCACTGTACAAGATTTGCATGAAGGCTCTCGATATGAATTCAGAGTGATCGCTGTCAACGAGGCTGGACCTGGCAAACCTAGCAAGCCCACCGAACCCATTACAGCTGGACATCAACGCTGTAAGTGTATACCGATTTATTTCTGTGCATTAATATTTCATTTTCAGTTCTCAAATTTAATCTCATTCATTAATTTTTATTACCAATACTTTATAGTTTAATCGTTTTATCTTATAATGTATATGGGAAAAACGGGTAGAAACTTCGGTGAATTTACAGGTTTTTAATATACACATACATACATACAGGGTGTACCAAAAGTCTGGAAACGGTCGAATATTTCATAAACTATGCATTTTAGAAAGAAATGTTTCAGACAAAAGTTGTAGGATTTCAAGTAGCGCATTACATAGCAACATCAGTATGACCATGAAGAGTGTTGTCAAGGTCATGTGAAGGTCAACTGTGTTTTCTTAAATGGAACCGCTTATAAAATATTGCATATTTGGATTTTACGGGAAAAAACGAGTAAATTTTATCTGAAACATTTGTTTGAAAAATGCTTCTATCAAAAGTTATACGCATTTAAACCTTAAAGTAGAATGCATTGCAATTAATGATAAATTAATTAAAAGACTTTATCATTTTGTTCTTTTACTTTATTAAATGTTCGAACTGGTATCCATTAACATCTAAACACTTATTAAGTCTTCTTACGAAACTTTGCTCTAAGTAACATTTCTGGGGTCACGCTAGCGCTAGCTAATGGCCTTGGAGTACGTACTCGATGTTAACTGAAAGAAACATAAACTCACACATTTATCAGAAAATGTAAATACAAATCTATGCATTTAGTTAGTTTTGAGCTGGTTTTCATGCTGCTTATCAAGTTCGAAAATCATGACTCGAACGAAGAATACGTGAAGCTTGCGCTAGCGCGACCCCAGAAATGTTACTTAGAGCAAAGTTTCGTAAGAAGACTTAATAAGTGTTTAGATGTTAATGGACACCAGTTCGAACATTTAATAAAGTAAAAGAACAAAATGATAAAGTCTTTTAATTAATTTATCATTAATTGCAATGCATTCTACTTTAAGGTTTAAATGCGTATAACTTTTGATAGAAGCATTTTTCAAACAAATGTTTCAGATAAAATTTACTCGTTTTTTCCCGTAAAATCCAAATATGCAATATTTTATAAGCGGTTCCATTTAAGAAAACACAGTTGACCTTCACATGACCTTGACAACACTCTTCATGGTAATACTGATGTTGCTATGTAATGCGCTACTTGAAATCCTACAACTTTTGTCTGAAACATTTCTTTCTAAAATGCATAGTTTATGAAATATTCGACCGTTTCCAGACTTTTGGTACACCCTGTATATATATACAGGGTCCGCCAAAAGTCCCGGGACCCCTGAATATTTCGAAAAATATGCATTTTCGTGAAAAATGTTTCAAACAAAAGTTGTAGGGCTTTAAGTTACGCATTGCATAGTAATATTAGTATGACACTGAATAGCACCGTCAAGGTCACATAAAAATCATTTTGAATTGTTTAAATGGAACCCTCTACTTTTCATTACATATTCTTGTAGCTCACCTCGACAGCTTTCCAAAACACTATAATAAAGTTTTTTTTCATTAAGAACTTTCCGAGTTTTGAGGTTTGAAAGTTACAGTACCGCCGGCATTAGCATTACCCAAGATCCAGACAATTAAGGCAAGATCGGGCATAGTACAGCCAACTATATATATATATTTATATATATATATATTTATATTAATATATATATATATATTAATATAAAAGTGCGTGGCAGGGTCGACTGAGCTCTTCAAAAAGGCGTAGACCTTGTATGTTCAGAGGGCGCAAAGTAATTAATAAATTATTGACAATAGAAACCCTTTGGCGTTAAAAACTGTAGGTCCCAAATATTTGATTCACAAATATTATCAGTACAGTAGCTAAAATTTTGTTTAAGTAAGGAGCTAACTTGAAAAAAGCAAACATAATAGACGCTTATGCAGATTTGTGATGCAAACGTGTCTAAAGAAACAAACTTTCTTATTTTCATCATTACAATTTTTTTCATCAAGAGGATCTCAGGCTGAGGCCACGCAAACTCCTCTACTTGAGGACGCTCCGGCGAGCCAGTCCGGGCCTGGTTAGTTCTACAATATAAAAACGCGTCCTTTGTTGTGTATTGTTAAACTTTAACACATAGAAGAGAAAAGGATTACTAAATAAAAATTACAAAAATTAAATATAAACCTTTCCCTAAGCTATATTTTTCATAAATTTTGTATCACAATACGAATATTGGTATTAATAATATAAAACACGTCTTAATGTTGTCACTGCATGAATAGTCAAAATGTACGAATATAGATAAGAAATGTTTTTCACAAATATTGGAAGTTTTCGGGAAATTTACAGTTGAATACATTTATCATGATTGACATTGGAATTTTCCTTAGAAATATTTATTTGAGATTATCTGATGTTACAACGTTTACTAACAAGAAGTGACAACGACACACTTCGCTGGACTTCGCTGGACTAGAATATTATACAGGCATTAATATGATATATCTCATTGCATTTACTCTCTTTACTTTAACAAAATGATAATGGTAAAATGACAGCGACACGTACATAATATGACATAATATTCGTTCTCTTCATACAGTGATTCAAACTTGTAGGTTGATTTAAAATAATAACATGTTTATTTACTTATTATATAAGTATATAAAATATATGTAAATTTCGCGGATAAACTAGATACAATTAACAGATCTACATTTTTGCGTTTTACTTATCGTGGACACGGGCTCGCGTTTTGCTCTGTCTCTTGGTGCTCTCTATCTTTTATTTTCGACTGCCTCTCTCCAACCCAATATTAAGTCGATCGTTTACCTTGCCTTGTCTCGCCTAACGCACATATTATAACAAAGGTACATACATTTCTACATTAGATAAAAATTATTTCCTACAAAATTATTGTTATACAATATATTTTACAGAACTTTTCCTAACTAATGTATACAGGGTGTCCAATTTTAATCTATCACCCCTCGTAACTTTTCAGGGAGCGGTCGTAGAGAAAAATGGATCATACAAAAGTTTCTTGACCTCGAGGGGGACATAAGATGGTGTCATTGGTTTGATCTTGAGTGAACGTGTCAAGGACATGTGAAGGTTAACTTTGTTTTTTTAAATTGAAACCCCAACTTTTTATTGCAGATTCTGATTCTCTATCGAAAAGTAAGTAACTTTTGTTTGAAACATTGTTTTTAAAAACGCCCTTCTTATCCCGAAAAGTCAGGTTCAATCTTTGACGGGCCAATGATAATGACTTGCTTTTTATCAGACACTGAAGTTTTCTCTTTAGTATTTTACTGTTTACCGTCAGCATTAGCGTTACCCATACAAACGTTGTAGGACTTAAAAAGATCTATTCATTACTCTTATCAGTTTGATCATAGGTGGCGTTGCCAAGGTTACGTAAAGGTCGCCTTGCATTTTTTAAATGGAACCCTCCCTTTTTTATTGCATAATTTTGTAGCTTATCTGGAGAGCTTTCCAAAACACTATAATAAAATATTTTCCATTAAATACTTTTGTAATTATGAGGGTTGAAAGTAACAGTACCGCCGGCATTAGCACTACCCGAGGTGTACCGCATGGAGGTTGCACGGTCGGATTTACACCTCTTGTGTGTGTGTGTGTGTGTCACAGAGGAGATGAGGACCCCGTGATTCGTCACTCCCGCAGTATTTACCGACTCCAAACCCTCTCCTTCTGTGTGTGTGTGTGTGTGTGTGTGTGTGTATTTGGGTGGGCGAGTGTGAGTGTGTGCGCGTGTGGGTACCTAAAATTGATCAAATATTTTATTGAAGGTGTTCGAAAACACGTCCACCTTCTTGAAGACATAAATGCAATCTTCTATAAAAATTATTACGAACTTTTTCAAGCATAGCTGGTGTTATGCTCCTGAATACATTACGAATGCGTTCTTTCATATTTTCAATAGTCGTTGGCTCAGTCTCATACACGTTTTCTTTAATATATCCCCAGAGAAAAAAAATCCAATGGCGTCATATCAGAGGATCTTGGCGGCCACTCATGAGTTTGACTACCTAAGCCAATCCATTGGTTTATGAATACATTATTTAGATAGTTTCTGACATCGCGTGTTCTGTGAGCTGGCGCCCCATCTTGCATAAACCACATGTGGATACGAAAATGAATCAATGTGATCTGTTTTGTACAATCAGTTCCACAAGAACGTATAAGACAGAACTTTGTAAAAACTAAGTGCAGCGTCTGTTTCTCTAATGCTGTCCACAAGCTTAAAGCATGCTCTTTGGCGCAGTATGCATTTTATCGGTATGCTGAGTATTAATTTTGTTTAAACAGACCTTTTTCGAGATGAGTGCGAAATATCTTAAACGATATGAAGCAGTGTTTCTCCTTAGTCATTCGAAAGGATCATATCTTTAAGACGTTCACCCATTTCTGGACGAATCCTTCGGACTTTTTCATCACTTTCGCAGCTGCTACATACGATAGTTATGATCCTTTCGAATGACTAAGGAGAAACACTGCTTCATATCGTTTAAGATATTTCGCACTCATCTCGAAAAAGGTCTGTTTAAACAAAATTAATACTCAGCATACCGATAAAATGCATACTGCGCCAAAGAGCATGCTTTAAGCTTGTGGACAGCATTAGAGAAACAGACGCTGCACTTAGTTTTTACAAAGTTCTGTCTTATACGTTCTTGTGGAACTGATTGTACAAAACAGATCACATTGATTCATTTTCGTATCCACATGTGGTTTATGCAAGATGGGGCGCCAGCTCACAGAACACGCGATGTCAGAAACTATCTAAATAATGTATTCATAAACCAATGGATTGGCTTAGGTAGTCAAACTCATGAGTGGCCGCCAAGATCCTCTGATATGACGCCATTGGATTTTTTTTCTCTGGGGATATATTAAAGAAAACGTGTATGAGACTGAGCCAACGACTATTGAAAATATGAAAGAACGCATTCGTAATGTATTCAGGAGCATAACACCAGCTATGCTTGAAAAAGTTCGTAATAATTTTTATAGAAGATTGCATTTATGTCTTCAAGAAGGTGGACGTGTTTTCGAACACCTTCAATAAAATATTTGATCAATTTTAGGTACCCACACGCGCACACACTCACACTCGCCCACCCAAATACACACACACACACACACACACACACACACACAGAAGGAGAGGGTTTGGAGTCGGTAAATACTGCGGGAGTGACGAATCACGGGGTCCTCATCTCCTCTGTGACACACACACACACACACAAGAGGTGTAAATCCGACCGTGCAACCTCCATGCGGTACACCTCGGGTAGTGCTAATGCCGGCGGTACTGTTACTTTCAACCCTCATAATTACAAAAGTATTTAATGGAAAATATTTTATTATAGTGTTTTGGAAAGCTCTCCAGATAAGCTACAAAATTATGCAATAAAAAAGGGAGGGTTCCATTTAAAAAATGCAAGGCGACCTTTACGTAACCTTGGCAACGCCACCTATGATCAAACTGATAAGAGTAATGAATAGATCTTTTTAAGTCCTACAACGTTTGTATGGGTAACGCTAATGCTGACGGTAAACAGTAAAATACTAAAGAGAAAACTTCAGTGTCTGATAAAAAGCAAGTCATTATCATTGGCCCGTCAAAGATTGAACCTGACTTTTCGGGATAAGAAGGGCGTTTTTAAAAACAATGTTTCAAACAAAAGTTACTTACTTTTCGATAGAGAATCAGAATCTGCAATAAAAAGTTGGGGTTTCAATTTAAAAAAACAAAGTTAACCTTCACATGTCCTTGACACGTTCACTCAAGATCAAACCAATGACACCATCTTATGTCCCCCTCGAGGTCAAGAAACTTTTGTATGATCCATTTTTCTCTACGACCGCTCCCTGAAAAGTTACGAGGGGTGATAGATTAAAATTGGACACCCTGTATAGCTTTACAGATCTTCGCCAATCAGTATTTTTTAAAAACACATGTATTTCATAATTAAAATTTAAGTTTTAATGTTAATTACTATTCATTTAACGAACATATTTGCATTCCTAATTAAACTGAACTAGTTGTAAAAGTAAATATGTAAAACACGTGAAATAATGTGATAATAAAATGTTCTAACTTATAAAGCGCAACAACAATGTTAGAATAAATAAAACTATCTCTTGGTATGCATGGAACTTACGATTAATCTTACGTCTCGTGCATGTTTAATATAATTGAGCATGAGCGCAAACTAATATTCCATACATTCGTGTGTAAAATTCAAAGAAATCGTGGTATTAAAAGGACATAGTATTAAATGATAATAGTTGACAAAAAAATACAAGTTCTTCAAGTTTCACACGTTTTCGCTCTTTTAAGATACATGAGTATTGAAATGTAATTTTCGAATATTATATATGCTTATCGATTGACGAATAGGATTTTTATATAAGTTAACTGTAGTAATGAAAAACGAAGTAATAGACTATTGAAGATAATGCGTCCGTTTCATATTCGTAGATTTGTCGCATACTCAAACTTCGGATAAACCAAATGGAACAGTTAAATCATAGAAAAAATCTGCTTCCGTAATAAATAGAAGTTTTTACATGAACTACACGCGGATTTATAATCGATGAAAGTATTCGCATGATACAAAAGAATAACACAACTTCATAATTCCATGTGCACGTCTTTGCTAAATTGGTTGACATAGTTAAGTGAGGCATCCGTTTGAGATTTTAAGTTTACAACATATCGAATTTATGTACACATCATGTCGAAATAATTTAGTTCTTTACGCAAAAGCACACAATTGTTTATATTACTAACCTTCCAGCTTAATCATAATCCTACACATAATCTCCGTTTACTTCCTTACATTTCTCTGCACGCTCTAGCAACTCATGGAAGGATTTACTTATAAACTGATTCCGCAGATCGCTCGAACAATCCTTCTGATCCTTGTAACGTATTTTGTTCATGATAACTTTCATTCTAGCAGCAAATGATTTATAATTAGGTAGTTCTTGTCCCCATAATTGTCTTCTAATCTCGTTCAAGAGAAAATAGTCGCACGGTGATAAATCCGGCGAATCCGGTGGCTGATAAAAAACACACACTCGTCTGTCAGCCCAAAACTTGCGTACACTGATAGAGTCAAGTGATGTATCAAGCAACAAATAAAAGCTCGGTTGCTCTTTCGCTCTATATTCTGGCCTATACTCCACGATATGATGCCACACCTTCTCCATAACTTGATACGAACACCGTTTTTCTTCTTCTTCTTCTCCTATTGTACTCATTATACCGGTTTCACAATGTATGATGCCCTTCGAATCATAGAAAGAAACAAACATCACTAAATTAATTGACTCCTGTGCCAACGTTCCTGCCTCGTCTGGTGATCGACTCTGTCCCACGGAAAACCATGTTTTGCCTCCAACGATAAGGGAATCCAGGAATCTCGAATTTATCCTGCACGTATCAATAATGTTCGTGCAATGATCGTACCGTGTTTGCTTTTGTCCTCTGGTCAGCGTGCTTGGAATGACACGGCCATGAAACACTTGTTTTTTTATTTCGGCCATAACGTAATCAAACGCAGAACCTTTTAGGGACACTTTAGTAGCAAACCATGAAGGTGACATATTCCGAATATGACCTTTACAGACTTTGGCGATGTCATCTTTACTGCTAGCGTAACACCTACAGGGACCAAAGATGGATTCTCTTCCGTTTTTACAATCCTGGTACCAGCAAATAAATGATCCCTTTTGTGTATTAGTTCCGAAAGCTTGGTTTATCAATTTCGTTGTATGTCCTAACGTCACACCTAATTTAGCACAAAGTTTTATGACCGCGCGATGTTCCTCTGGTATTGGTGAAAAACGTGGCATGTTACCGCGAATGATTCGCTGTCACTATTTGCCTGATTTGAAATTACGACGGATAGTACGGGGTATATATGTGCTAAAGTATCACCCTTCAGACGTAAGATAGCGCTGGCAGTCGGCGGAAAAATTAAAGTTTGTTTTCGGATACACTGCATAACAATCGATACTTCTTGTATTTACATAAAAATATAACAACATATTATCAATGTTAAGTGTTATCAATTCAATTCGCGATATTTGGATCATTCATCTACGATGATGTTACAGAACTGTCTCATACAATAATGTGCGTGTGTGTGCGTGCTTTTATGCGCAATATACACTCGCAATGGATCCGAATATATATTGTTATGTATATATGCTACTCGTGCAAAATTCATAATCCTTGAAGCGTTGCGCGATTCAAGTAGTTTAAATGAAATAACGTAGGATATCGGGGGCAGGGGAAGGGATGAGCTGCGATTTCTTTTATAAATAACTGTTAACATAGGTGATAATGTTAGAAGAAATATTCACAAATTTGTACGCGGAAGCAAATGCTTTAAAATAACAAATATTGGATTCTCCGAGAACCTCAAAGAGGATCAGAGCGAATTATTTTTAGGAAATTAATACTTTAAGCAAAGTTTTTAACGCCAAACCGATTTATATTGTCTATAATTTATTAATTACTTTGAGCCCTCTCAACATTGTAAGGTCTGCGCCTTTTTGCGGAACAACAATTAGCATATCATCATTATAATTCTAATATACAAAATATATATTATTCTGTAATGCCAAATCATCATATAATATATCTCAATATCGTTTTTTATTATTTCAGTTTATTATTATGTTTTTTATTGTTACTGTTACCTCACATTAAAATCCTATTGGTCAATCGATGAGCATATTATAAATCATCATAATGATGCCGCGGCCCTACATGTATTTTATCATTTCTATAATTAATATCAATTTCGTAGTACGTCCTGACGCGCCCGAGCCACCCAAGGCAGATAGGATTACCAAGGACTCGGTAACCTTAAGTTGGCGTCCACCACGAAGCGACGGTGGCGCAAAGATCCGTGGCTACATTCTCCAGAAGAAAGCGAAGGGCGACGACGACTGGTCAGATGTAAATGGGGCGCCGATACCAAGCAACGTGTACACCGTACCAAAGCTAAAGGAAGGCGAAGAGTATCTGTTCAGAGTGTTTGCGGTGAATGACGTCGGTAGCAGTGATCCAAGCCGACCTAGCAATCCCATTGTCATTGAGGAACAACCCAACAAACCGGTTATGGACCTCGGTGGCGTTCGCGACATCACTGTTCGCGCTGGCGAGGACTTCTCCATCCACGTGCCTTACATTGGCTTTCCCAAACCAACTGCCACGTGGTTCGCAAACGATGTCGTTAAAGACGAAACTGATCCGCGTGTGCATCAACAACTGGCCGATGATTTCGCTAGGTACGTATTTAAACAAACGAAGTTATTAGAATGTGAAATAATTTTTGGGAAAAGTAACAGTAGAAATACTTTAATAAGTATGTTACTTAAATTCAACTAAAAACTGAATATAACATTAATTAAATTTTTGCTTGGTAGCCTGGTTGTGAAGAACGCGAAACGCTCGGACGGAGGGCAGTATAGGCTCCAGCTGCGCAATTCTTCCGGTTTCGACACAGCAACCGTCAACGTCAAAGTCCTCGATCGTCCTGGTCCGCCCGAAAATCTCCGTGCGGACGAGTTTGGCGGCGATGCCCTTACTCTCTTCTGGAACCCGCCCAAGGATAACGGCGGTGCCGATATCACTAATTACGTGATCGAGAAGAGGGAACCAAAGGCCGCTACATGGTCTAAAGTAAAGAGATACATAATGAGACAGTTATATGAAAACTACCAAAATCTGTATGAAAAATTAGAAAATTACAGTATTAGAAATTTCGATTTTTATCTTGATTTATCTTAATTAAGGTCCTGGAAACTAAAGAGATGGAATTTGCAGGTGAGCAGCTACGTCACGACGCCCTTCGTGCGGGTGAGGAACCTGACGGTCGGTCAAGTCTACGAGTTCCGAGTGATGGCCGAGAACCAGTACGGCACATCTGATCCAGTAACGACGATTGATCCTATCAAAGCGAGACATCCGTTTGATCCGCCTGGTGCACCTGGCACACCTCGCGGCGTGGAGACCACCGAGGACAGCATCACCATCACCTGGACCAAACCGCGTCACGACGGCGGTTCGCCGATTCTCGGATACGTCGTCGAGAAGCGTCTTCTGAGCGAGGACAAGTGGGTCAAGGCCACTCCAGCTTTGGTGCACGATACCACGTACAAGTGAGCAATCAATTTGTGCCAATCAATTTCTTATGTCGTACACACTCAATAATTTTTTGTTAATCCACTTTGTCATTCCTGCAGGGTCACCGGACTGATCGAAAATCACGATTACGAATTCCGCGTAGCCGCGGAGAACGCCGCTGGACGAGGACCGTGGAGCTCCAACTCCGACGTCATCCGTGCCAGTGCACCGCCATGTAAGAAAGCATCTTTTCTAATTTTTTAACTAAATTCTAATTTTTAAATTAAATTTTAATTTTTTAATTAAATTTCAAGCTAAAGGATATATGTACTTTCATGATGCAAGATCCTTTCTTAAATCTTGAGCATGAATTTCATGATGTCACCCGTTTTCTTTCAGTCCCACCAAAGATCACAAGCGACCTCAGCATCCGCGACATGACAGTGATCGCTGGAGAACCATTCACCATCACGGTGCCATACACAGCGAATCCCAAACCGAGACCGAACTGGTCCATCAACGGCGAGGAAGTGCTCACCGGCGACAGAATCAAATTCGAAACGACCGATGTTGCTTCGCAGTTCATTAACAAGAAGGCAAAGAGAACCGATACCGGCACGTACACGATATATCTTACGAACACTGTTGGCACGGATTCCGCCTCGTGCAAAGTTCTCGTTGTTGGTAAGATTTTGCTACAAATATTAATTTAGTATCATGTTTTGAGAGATGCCAAACCTTGATTTAAATCTTGAAGAATTTATGAATGAATCTTGTTTCCTAATAAATGCTTATAATTTTTTTGTATCACTTTTTATTTTGCGATTACGTTTTAAATCATGAAATCTCATTTTCTCAGACAAACCGTCGCCACCCTTGGCGCCTTTGGATATCTCCGACATCACTCCGGAAACCTGTACACTGACGTGGAGGCCACCCTTCGACGATGGCGGTTCACCAATCACAAATTACATCGTTGAGAAACTGGATCCGGCTGGTGTAAGTATTTTATTTATTACAAAAACTCCGCAGTAATGATCGTCACATATACGCGCAAAAACAGTTTTACGTTTTTCCAATTGCATAAATAATATTCTCCTGATCTTCATTGATCTCTAATTTCTTTCAGTTCTGGGTGAAGCTCAGCAGCTTCGTGAGGAACACGCATTATGACGTAATCGGTCTGGAACCGAATCGTACATACAACTTCCGCGTGAGAGCGGAAAATCAGTACGGTGTCTCCGACCCGCTGCAGGCTGACGAACCGATAACAGCCAAGTTCCCATTCACGGTACCGGATCCACCTGGACAGCCACGTGTCATCGATTGGGATACTTCGAACGCCACGGTAGTCTGGACAAAACCATTGTCCGACGGTGGATCTCGTATTCAGGTATTATCCAGTTACCAACTTCACCATCACAAAATACGGATCACTGTGACATTTAAAATTTTCTTCAGCTTTTTCCTTTCTTTTCCTTGTTTGAACTTTATCATCTCACAAAAAATTTACAGGGCTACAAGATCGAGTTCCGCGATCCTGCCGAGGACGTGCAGTGGCGCGTGGCGAATGACTATCTGTTCAAGGATACCACGTATGTGTGCTACGGCCTGATGAGCGGCCACGAGTACGAGTTTAGGATCCGCGCGAAGAATGCTGCAGGCTTCAGTAAGCCAAGCCCACCCTCTGTTCCATTCAGACTCAAGAGCAAGTTTAACGTACCCTCGCCACCTGGTACGCCACAGGTCACCAAGGTCGGCAAGAATTATGTCGATCTACGATGGGAACCACCTGTATCCGACGGCGGCAGCAGGATAACCGGCTATGTGATCGAGAAACGCGAGGTGGGCAGCGCGATGTGGTCCAAATGCAACGAGTATAACGTTGTCGACACCGAGTACACGGTCATGCACCTGATCGAGCGTGGCGACTACGAATTCAGGATCTTCGCGGTGAACGCGGCCGGCAGATCCGAGCCGAGCTCGTGTACCACGCCGGTGAAGATCTGCGAAGTCGAGGGCGGCGAAAAGCCAGACTTTATCAGAAATCTGCCCATCAGTCAGATCGTACCGCTTGGCAAGACCCTCGTCCTCGAGTGCGAGGCCACGGGCAAACCTCTGCCGACTGCCAGGTCAGTCGAAACGATATTATTTTCTAATATTTCTTAATATCGTTTAATAAGAAAAATGTCTTAAAAGATGTGTAAAGGCTCAAGATATTTATTAATCTATCTAAGAGACATCTCTGTTTTATAAAACTGTTTTGGAAAATTTTTAAGCGCAAATATTGAGCATTCTATTTTGCAATGACTTCGCTTTTTTAATTTACAAAGAATTTATTTACAGGAATCTAATATTAATAGCATTAATTTCATTTCACTATAATCTTTATTCATCCAGGTGGCTGAAGAACGGCCGAGAAATCACTTTGGGCGGCCGTTTCCGCACCGAAGCGATAAATGGCATCTACAGGCTAGTAATCTCCGAAGTCTGGGATGCGGATGACGGCGACTACAGTTGCCAGATCTCGAATCCGCTCGGTGTCGCCGCGACCACGTGCCGGCTGAAGATTGGCACACCGCCACGTATTGAACGCATGCCGGACGATCTCTACTTGCCGGAGGGTGATAATACGAAGATCAAAATCTATTACAGCGGCGACCAACCGATGGAGGTGACGCTGAAGAAAGACGGTCACAAAATCGTCGAGACTACGCATATCAAATACACCGTATTCGATGAGTACCTCATCATCTTCATTAAGGACATTCAGAAGGACGATGCCGGCGTTTACGATCTGTCTATCTCAAACGACAGCGGCAGCGTGAGCGCGTCCTTTACCGTCTACATCACTGGATTACCCGGACCGCCAACCGGACCTCTTGACGTTTCTGACATCGACAAGCATACGTGCACCTTGTCCTGGCATCCACCCAAATACGATGGCGGCCTGCGGATCACCCATTACGTAGTGGAGCGTCGCGATGTCAGCCATACGCACTGGATCATCGTATCGTCCTTCTGCAAGGACACTACTTTTGTCGTACAGGGTCTTACCGAGGGCCAGGAATATCTCTTCCGGGTAATGGCCGCCAATGATAACGGCATGGGCCCACCACTGGAGGGCACCAACCCGATCAAAGCCAAAGCACCGTTTGATCCGCCGGGACCACCGGGAACACCCAAGGTCATTGAGGTGGGCGGCGATTTTGTCAATCTTTCCTGGGAGAAACCGGAGTCGGACGGCGGCGCCAAAATTCAGGGCTATTGGATAGACAAGCGTGAGGTTGGCAGTGAAGCATGGCAGCGCGTGAACGTCAGCATTTGTCTGCCGACGCAAATCAATATCAGCAACCTGATTGAGGGTAGGCAGTACGAGTTCCGTGTCTTTGCGCAAAACATAGCTGGTCTCAGTCCAGAGTCCATGGCCTCGACATCAGTGAAGATCGTCGACCCGCAAGCGGCGAAACCTCCGGAAATAATCCAGCCTCTTAGCAAGGTATCTCTTTGACTTCCATCTCATTCCTAAACAATCCGTATTCGAAAATTCAAAATAAGTAAATGTGGTATCTAAAAGATATTTCAAAAACATCTGTCGTTTATAGCTTTTATTTTATCATCCGATTTTGATCTTTTAATCTGAAACAGTGATTAATAAACACTGTGTTTAACTCTCATTTATTCTGCCAGGTGAACTGTGTGCAGAACCATAACGCCCACTTCCAGTGCAAGATCATTGGTACGCCAAAACCGACTATCACATGGTTTAAGGGCGCACGCGAGATCGTGAGCGGTAGTCGCTATAACACCTACTCCGAAGGCGACGTTCACAATCTCATCATTCACGACGTGTTCGGCGAGGACGCGGATGAGTACTTCTGTCGCGCCGTCAACAAGTGCGGCGTCAAGTCCACGAAGGGCGAGCTCTTCATCAAGACCCCGCCGAAGCTGAACGTGCCACCGCGCTTCCGCGATACCGCCTTCTTCGACAAGGGCGTAAATGTCGTAATCAAAATTCCGTTCACTGGTTACCCGAAACCGAAGATTACGTGGGTGCGCGAAGGCGAGGTGATCGAGTCCGGCGGTCATTACGCGGTTGAGGTGAAAGAGCGTCACGCAGTGTTGACAATTCGCGATGGCAATCGTATCGATTCAGGCCCATACCGCATCACTGCCGAGAACGATCTCGGCCAGGACACGGCCATCATAAAGATCCAAATCAGCGACCGTCCAGACCCACCCAGATTTCCGCAGGTGGATAATGTCGGCCACGACTCGCTCGCGGTCAGCTGGAAACCACCATTGTGGGACGGTGGTAGCAACATCACCAATTACGTAGTGGAAAAACGTGAGCACCCGATGAGCAGCTGGATTCGCGCTGGCAACACCCGGTTCTGCACCCTCGCAGTGACCGGTCTCAGACCCGGTCATCAGTATGACTTCCGGGTGTGCGCGGAGAACATTTACGGACGTTCCGATCCGAGCGAGGTGACACCGCTGATCACCACGAAGAGCGTGATCAAGCGCGAGTTCAAGAAGAAGGAGTACGAGGTGGACGCGAGCGGCAAAAAGATCCGCGGTCGCGAGGACGAAAAGCCAGGCGACTACGATCAGTTTGTGTTTGATGTATACGGCAAGTACGTGCCACAGCCGGTCGAGATTAAGCATACGTCCGTCTACGACAAGTACGACATCCTTGAGGAGATCGGCACTGGAGCGTTCGGCGTGGTGCACCGTTGTCGCGAGAGGACCACCGGCAATATCTTTGCCGCCAAGTTCATCCCAGTGTCGCATGTGATGGAGAAGGAGCTGATTAGGAAGGAGATTGACATCATGAATCAGCTACACCATCCCAAGCTAATCAACCTACACGATGCCTTCGAAGATGACGACGAGATGGTGCTGATATTCGAGTTGTAAGTATCTACTTTGAATAGGATCGAATATGATCAGGTCCGATCCTGCGTTATCCTTGATCTCGATCATTTGTCTCTTCAGCCTGTCCGGTGGCGAGCTGTTTGAGAGGATCACGGCCGAGGGTTACACCATGTCCGAAGCGGAGGTCATCAATTACATGAGGCAGATCTGCGAGGGAGTCAAGCATATGCACGAGAAGAATATCATTCATCTTGGTAAGATGTCTTAATGACTTCAATTACAAGAATTTCTCGTGAAAAGAAATCTTATTTTCAAAAAATCTTTTATTTAAATGACAAATCTATTAATTTTCTTCGATTTTCAGACATAAAACCCGAGAATATCATGTGCCAAACGCGCAACAGCACCAACGTGAAACTGATCGACTTCGGGCTGGCCACTAAGCTGGATCCGAACGAAGTAGTCAAGATCAGCACAGGTACTGCCGAGTTTGCCGCTCCCGAGATTGTCGAGCGCGAGCCAGTTGGTTTCTACACCGATATGTGGGCTTGCGGAGTACTGGCCTACGTCCTGTAAGTAGATGCTTTCATATATATATTACTGAAGAAAGTAGACAACTATAAATTAGCGTACATCATTTATGCAGATTGAGTGGTCTTTCGCCGTTTGCCGGCGATAACGACATCGAGACCCTGAAGAACGTGAAGGCGTGCGACTGGGACTTCGACGAAGAGGCATTCCGCGACGTTTCCGAGGAGGGTAAAGATTTCATCAGACGATTACTCGTCAAGAATAAAGAGTACGTTTTACCATTTCACAGAAAAATTATTTCTACTTTCTAATTTATTATAAAAGTGATCAATTTTTATTACTATTCTATTTTTATTATTATTTTACTCGCCTTATTATCATGTCTATTTTTTCATGTATTTTCTTAGGAAGCGAATGACCGCGCACGAGTGCCTCCTTCATCCATGGTTGACCGGTGACCATAGCAAGTGGACCAATCCAATCGCCAACAGTCGCTACCTCAGTATCAGGGACAGATTACGAGCCAAATATGAGAACTGGGACAAGTATGTCCTTCCCATCGGCCGCCTAGCCGAGTATTCGTCACTCAGAAAGCTCTTAATCGAGAAATACAGGATCTACGACTCTTGCTTCGGTGAGTGATCAATATCAGTCTCTGAAAAATAATTAAAATATTAAACTACAAAAATTAAAATATTAAACAACAATGCACGTGTGAAATTAATAATTTACATATTTCCAGATCGCCGACAAGCAGCGCCCAGATTCGTCATCAAACCACAAAGCGCGTTCGCTTACGAAGGCCAGAGCGTGAAATTCACTTGTCGCGTAATCGCGATCGCAGCACCGACCCTATCCTGGTCGCACAACAACCAAGAGCTGCGGCAGTCTGTTAAATTCATGAAACGATATCACGGTGACGATTACACCTTCATCATCAACAGAGTTAAGCTGGAGGATCGAGGAGAGTACATCATACGCGCGGAGAACCATTATGGCTATCGCGAGGAGGTCGTTTTCCTCAACGTGCAACGTAAGCGTTACTTTAATATGAATATGACATGACTTTTATACAATAATCCAATATTTACAATCAATATTTTACAAAAAAATATTTCTACAAATTTTTCTCTTCGCTTCTTCAGCGCTGCCGAGAGAAATTCCGAAGTACAGGCCAGAGCTTCATCCGGTACGCAGACGAGAACCGCTCGGCTACAACGTGTGGCTGGAGACGATCGAGTCGGCACCGAGCTTCACCTTCCTGCTGCGACCACGTGTTATCCAAATCCGGCAGACTTGCAAGTTGCTCTGCTGCTTGAGTGGCAACCCACCGCCAACAGTAAAATGGTACAAGGATAGAGAAGAGTTGTCCAAGTACAGCTACCCCATGAGCAACGCCGATGGTGTCGTCACGATGGAAATCATCGACTGCAAGCCAGAAGACAGCGGCAAGTACCGCTGCGTGGCTAGCAACAAGCACGGCAAGGACGAGACCAGTTGCGTGGTCATTGTGGAAGGTACGAAATGAAATTTCTAATTTATTTATATAAAAAAATTAGTGGAGCAAATATTATTGAAATATAGAATATATCGTTTTATTAAGACAAGAATTGCAATGATTCGAAGTGAGAATTTGGAGATCATTATTCTTAAAGTTCAAGAGTTAAATTAACAAGTAATTAAATAGATGAAGATTATGTAATCCAAAATTTAATGTTTCTGTTCTAAGATCGTGATCTATGACTCGAATTTATTAATGAGACAGATCTCATTGAGCGTTTGTTTTGTAGGCACTGGAGAAACGGAGGAGCAAGTAAAATTAGTACACGACCTCCTACATTCCGGAGGTAGAGCTGTTTAAGAGCTTACCCCCCGTTTGCCACCTTTTTTCCTTGTTATTATGAGCGATGCGATGCTTCATTAAGCCATAGATTTCCTTGTCCATCTCTGAGTTTGTTCATGTATAATATCAAGCGTTCTCATCGGAAGTCATGAGCATATTATATTCATTCACTTAAGTTAACACAGCTATTATCTCTTAATCTTCTGTTAAAGATATTAAGATGCGGTTTTTACTGAGATAAACTAGATGAAGGAACTAATTTATCGAAAATATAATTTATCGAATTGTAATTTTCTGTAGAAATTTTGTTTGCAGAAATCTTGGCATCACTGATTGATGTCAATGAAAACCATATCTCAATATCTTTAACGGTTTAGAAGATAATACACGTGTTAACTTAAGTGAATCATTCAATATAAGCGACTACATAGCTTCTATGCTAGCTACATATTTTCTGTTCACCTTTTAATTTATTCACTTTATTAGTTTTGCACTTTGTTCCTTTGTAGTAAAAAACGCAAGTCTCGTTTTTGTGAATTCCATTACTGATTTCGCTTGTATAGATAGCAGGCATTTTTTCATGTAGTTAGCAAGAATTATATATTTATTCATACATTTATATGAACGAGCGATTTTATTCCAAGATCGAAGGTTCATCGAGCAACCATTAAAACCGGCACCACCACCAATCGTAACAGTCCATAAATCCAGCGGCTACAGTTCCACTACCAACCAGGCCCAGTCGAGCTCATCGCACAACTACAGCAGCTCCACTTCCAAACAGAACTCCACGACATCCTCTTCATATAAGGTACGAGAAGATAATGAGAAAATATATATTTGTCAGGTCTCAGATCATATAGCAATTATGTAAAATATTTTTTTAATCTTCTTATAATGTCATGTGTTGTATTTCAGCAAAGCATAATATGTTAACGGGAATTAATGTCTGGAATGCTCCGTGACTGTTAAAATTATTATATTTGTTATAACGCTTAAAACTATCATAATATACTCACATATTTACTTTTAACACACACTCACACTTGTACACATCTATGTTTTTACAAGCTGTCTGGAAAAGTCGGGACCAAAATTATATAGTTTGCTAATGGATCGAGTAGATGAAAAAAGTTTATATAAACTTATGTCCATAAATGCCTTAAAAGTAAAGAGATATATAAACGTTCAAAAACTTAAAGAATTATTTTTATAACTCGTTAAGCTCTCCCGTAATTCTCGTAATTCTCGTCAAAATCATCACAATAATCTCGAGTGAATCATCTCTAGATTCCGTGTGATTTTTCGTATAAATTCTCGAATTTTTGCAACAAGAGGTGTATATACACCCTTTTCTTTCAACAACCAGAGAGTGCGTTCTTTAATTCTACCTTTTTAAAATTATCTTACACGAAATTTCACGGAAACTTCGTAATGCATATAAATCACATAAAATTTCTGATGGTAAAGGATAGTAAAATTCCAAATCTTTATTGACGTGATAAAATTGCTTCTTTGAGAACTTAACAACGTTACTGATATATTTTTCGAAATGTAACTTTAGGATAGCGCTAACGTAAAGGTCAACGATTCGTCTGACAAACGAAGTATCAAGAAGTATGGTTCGAAACTCGACACCACTGGTAGTCCGTCTCGATCCAGGAGCACCACGAAAGAACTCGTTCGTAAGTGCATCATTTTACTATAAAGAATGAACGTTCTTGAAACGCGTCATATTGTGACGTGAATTCTATAATAAATGAATTCTAAGGCGAATTTTTGCTTTTGTTTGCCGAGATTTAATTTTTAAGTTGTAACAAAAACAGCCAATCCCAAATCGGAAATGAGAGACAGGAAAAAGCAGCCAAACTCACCGTCAAATGCCTGCTGGAGAATGCCTATGATCAGCTAATGAGCTAATCGCTACATGTAATAATATTGAATGTTTTGATATATTGAAAATCTGTTGATTTATATGATGCATAATTGCAAATATTCAAATTGATAGTATACAACAGTACTGTACAAATACAATGCAGTACAATATAAACATTATAGTAATGTAATGAATACCGTTATCATATTTTTGAAAATGCAAATTTTATTTAACTTAAATCACAAGTTGAAAAGTACAAGATACTATTACCTGTGAGATGACTTTATATTTTTTTAATGCGATTTCATTATTTTGAGAAGATGTATCGACGCATGGGGTGTCTTTATTTCTTTTTTCTTTAATCACTAAGTGAATAATTCATTGATAGTTTCGTCAACCGTCAATCTTGGCGAGCTGTGAAATTGTGAAACCAATCTCCAAATGGATCTTAAACCTCAGCGAGAATTCTGCAACAGAAAAGATCATCTTAAAATTCATTTGGGAATATAATCCTTCCGGAAAACATTTGTTTTGAATCACCATGTACATCATGCTAGATAAATAATTGAAATATAGGTATTTGATATATTTTTGATTTTTACTCTTGTAAATGTTGGAGAACCCTCGGACGACTCGATGAGGCCACCACAGTTCACTCAGAAACTGAAGAATCTCACGATCAACGACGGCGAGCAACTAGAGCTTACGGTGAAAGTTGACGGCGATCCGGAACCGCAAATCGCTTGGAGCAAAGACGGCAAGGTAAGCACATTATTGCACGAATCGACAATGGAAACAAAATTATATACATCACGAAATGTTTCCGTAGGTGTTGAGCTCGTCGGAGATTGTGGATCTCAAATATAAGAACGGAGTAGCCACCCTCACGATCAACGAAGTTTTCCCCGAAGATGAGGGCGAGTACTCGTGTCTTGCGACTAACAGCATCGGCAGCGACACGACATCCTGCAAACTAACTATAAAAGGTAATCACACATTCAAATTTCTCTCAACGTTAATTTAAAAATATTTTTTAATTTAACGTAATTTTTTATTTAATCAAATTTAATGCTATTTTTACTTGATCAGCATTTATTTTATCCAGACTATTTTATTATCTTATAAATTGTATTATTACTTTTCACTTTTCGCATTTTTCAGCCGTGGAGAACGCTGCCGGAAAGAAGCAGAACGATGACAAGTCGCCGAAGATCGTGGACCATCTAACGAGCATGCAAGTGCTGGATGGCGCGGGTGTGACGCTCAGCTGCCGAATAATCGGCGCCAAGAAGTTCGACGTGGTGTGGCTGCACAACAACAAGGAAATCAAGCCCAGCAAAGACTTCCAGTACACCAGCGAAGCGAACATCTACAAACTGGTCATCGCCGAGATCTTCCCCGAAGACTCCGGCACTTACACGTGCGAAGCTTTCAACGACGCAGGGGAGAGCTACTCGTCGTGCACGTTAAGCGTACTCGGTAAGTGGCCAAATGGAGTAATTAATGGAAAATATACAAATTGGACTGAGAAGAAATCGACAAAAGTGTCTTTGTTATTTAACATGTTTCGTCGATTTGTTTAGCTCCAAACGAAGAGCCGAAAAGCCCAGCGTTCGCGACATTCCCGCAGTCTGCAACAGTGAGCGAAGGTGAATCGGTGACTTTCACGTGCAAGACTGATACCGCACCTTTGAAAGGTAAAGCCTCAACGTTCCTTCTTTCAACATTTTGCCTACAATACAAATTAATTTTCTTCTTCCTCCGATTGAGCTGTTCTAATAATGACGCGATTCTTTCAGTGACCTGGTTGAAGGATGGCAAGGCGATTCCCGAGACGAGCAGCAGGTACCACTTCAGCTCGGACGGCAACACGTCCTTCGAGTTCGGCATCAAGACGTGCACGGCCACCGACGTCGGGCAGTATTCAGCGCGCGCGATCGGCCAGAAAGGCGAGACAAACGCGGCGTTTGCGCTTAACGTCGTCAATCCGGGCGAGCTGTGAAACCGATCTCCTACTGCCGGATCTTAAGTTATTAACGATCATCATCACAGTCGACCGAATCGGGGCATCTCCGTTTCAACATTCTTCGCGGAAGATACATTTCCGAATTGAATTGGCTTGAATACACTATAAAAGCGCATGGAAAATTTTTTGGACGTTTGTTTGTGCGAGTTCTTAGAGGGAAATGTGTCTTCTTCGTTCTTATACACGTCTTTTAGTCATGGACGTCGAATCACCTTCGATCGGTCGCTCCGCGCTTTCCACAACACGTCACTGGCTTTTCAGCTTTTGCGAGATTGAACGCGAGCACACGACGAAAAATAAAGAACCGAAAAACGCGAGCCGGAAATCACAGGAACGGCAAAATACGCGCAAAGTTTTCAGTATCGTCTTTAAATCGCACGATGTCTCTGTACAAAAAGAAAAGAAAGGACGGGAGAACCGGAAGACCAAAGTATATCTATTGCTCTCTCGCATATTCTGTATGTAAATTAATTTTGGAACGCTGTGTTTTCTTCTTCCGTGTGTTTGTCACGATGTCGCATGAATCGCGCGAATCGTCGGAACGCGGTGGCTCACCCTCGTGAGAGACCGTGTCCAATGTACGAGTAATTACAAGAATAGCACGCGCAACTTGTTACGCTAAAAAAATTATTCGGCTTTGCTGTATTATACGACTCGGCATACGCTCGAGTACGCACACACACACAACACACTTTACGGGCACATCGTGGTAGCATTTGAAGAAAAGAAACAGAAGTAGGGGAAAAAGATATTCGTACGATGTCGAATCGGCCGAGCGCGATTTTCCCGGAGAGACCGCCAGCATCCTCCAACATCCGAATACGTCTTCAACATCCAAGAATCTCGCCGGGAGAATCCCTCGGACGCTAAAGTAAACCACAGAACGTACACGTGATGCCACCGCGATGTGCCCCTCTATTCCACGTTAATGGTACGCACCGTCGTGTTATACTTGTTTGAAGACTGCTTCCGTCAGAAAATCTATGATGAAATAAAACGCGTATGATTTAAAATAAACCCCATGTGTCGCGCTTATTTCGCAACCGCTATCGATATGCCTGCAAGCGTAATCCCTTTCTCTCCCTTCCGATTCCAATCATCCCCCTGATAGTTCATCATACTTATCGTAGAGACGAAGAGGATACAACATACATACGATATACGCTCGCAATAAAACCTTTAATGTAAATGTTCGTATACAAGGCATGGACAATGAAAAGTGCGCATGCAGTGTGATACTTTGTACAAAGAAGCTTATATAAATTATTTATGCTGACCTAAATAGAAAGTGAAGCATACACAATCACAGTATGTATATAGCCTTCGGCAGCCAGCGCGACGCGGTTCGCGATGCGCGATACGCGACGTGCGATATCCAATGAGCGTACAGCTTTTCCATAAACACTGTACGCTCATTGGATATCGCACGTCGCATATCGCGCATCGCGTGTCGCGTCGCGCTGGTGTGCCGGAGGCATATGACGTACGATATTTACAACGATTCGAGATCGATAAAGGATGTCACATCGGATAAAAAGAGTAAGACCGATTTCGTATTAAATCGTGTAAATGCTCAAACGATTCTTTCTTCGCAGCGTTTCAGCAATACCGCACGCTCACGTCTCTCTCGATTGCCATTTTCGTGTTTTCGCTCTCGTACATTCGTTTGTTGTGGTTTATTTGAACGAGCACTCAGGTACAAGTTGTCTTCTGAGCGTGCAAATCGGCTGGATTGATGAGATGGAAAAACCTTCTGGAAGTATTGAAGAGGAGCAAACTGAACTTCCTTGAGTCCCGTATGAGCGAGCTGGACAAGTTATAGTATCGGTGACTGCGAGATGTGAGAGGTATAAGGCCAGGATCCGAACACATCACGAGATAAATTATTTTCGATTCATTGACGAGTATCTTTCCAGTTATTTTCCAGAGAGAGATCTTCGAGTACGTCCCATCGCACGTTGTAAAATTGTGACGGTCCTCGTGGCTCAGCTTTACCAAGTTCTTAAAGGTGATCTCACACTAGCAGCCAATATTGAAAATACTTTAAAAAAGTACTGAATTCGCGAAACTATGTTCAAAAATAAGGGAAAGTATAGTTACAATAAAAAATTATTAGCAAATATCGTGAAAATTAAAATAAATATTCTAGGAATATTATGTTGCAAATTTAAATTTTGAATGTATAAAATAGTAATAGCAATCATAAATAAATCAATAAATAATCAGGATAAGCATGCATTATTAAATATAATTTCCCTTAGTTTTGAGCATATATAGTTTCATGAATTCAGTACTTTTTCAAAGAATTTTCAATATCGGCAACTATTATATAATAATAAGACTCAAAATTACTCGCAATAATAGGTGTAATTTTACGCAAAAATATAGAGTGCTATTTGGCTGTGTATAGTATAATTTAGCATTTTAATAAAAATTAAAAATTTTAAATTAAATATAATTACAAATTTTAATATTTTTCGGGGAAAGGGAATTTTATACATGTTTCTTACAAGGAAGGTTAGCCAACCCGGAAATTCAGAAAATTCTGAAACTTTGTGTGCATATAGAGTAGTTTATCCGTAACATAAAACTATTTTTTTTTCATGCTGAATTACAATTCAAGGGGGTGAAATCACCCCTTGAAGAAAAATATAGGTATTTCTATTTTGCGAAATAACTGCCAAACGGTGGAAAGATATAAAAAAAAAGTTTATACAAAAGTTGCATCTCTTTTATATGTCTACAAAGCTGTGTACGGATAAGTATCGAAAAACTAATGCTTTTCTATTTATCCCCTCCACCACCCCTTAAAATTTAATTTTTTACTTCGTAAATTTACGTCAAAGTACTTCTCCCTGACCTCTTTTCATACGTCGTAATCAATTTATGT
This sequence comes from Ooceraea biroi, assembly GCF_003672135.1. NCBI lineage: Eukaryota > Metazoa > Arthropoda > Insecta > Hymenoptera > Formicidae > Ooceraea > Ooceraea biroi. The sequence continues at coordinate 10,267,209 of NC_039517.1, read as the reverse complement.
CTGTTATATTAAAACAAATAATATAAAATAAAAACCTTAAAAGAAAAACTCCGATTCTCAATTCCGCGCGTTTTAGCAGTTTAATTATTAAAATGATTTTAAAAAGTAATATTTAAATTTCTCGTACCGTTGATTTTATAATAGCCTCTTGGTTAATGCGGAAAACAGAAATAAAATGTTTGTTAAAATAATATTCACAACTGTTTATTAAAGCAACTGTATATATGATATAAAAATATAAATCACACGGGATAAGTCGATAAGGCGATAAATGGAGTTTTGCACTATCGCGATCCATTGGAACGTCTTTCCTCGCATTTTTATTAGATTATTTTGTAAACCGCACCATAAATAAGATGTTGCATTTTGACATTAAATGACGCAGATTCATATTGATGCACCGATAACCTTGTCGAACTTTCCGATTTACACAAAAAATGCGGATTGATTCTACAGATTACATATTACATATTGTGTGATTGATTCTTGACTTATTGTTAATATATATTAGTAAGATATTCTGTAACGATATAATGATGTCACAATATTTAAATCATAATTTATATCAATTTCAATCAGTGTTCGCTTATTTCAACAAGGTAGTTTGTACCTATTTTCAATGAATGTATTAATTGATTTTATTAATCCTCATATATATAACATTTGCATTCGTACATTCGTTTTTTGTACATTCTTTATGGTTTACTTATACATTGAAAATGTTATTAATCGAGTACAACAATACAAGTGTTAGTAGTGACAAATACAGTAAAATTTGCTAATTGATACAGTAATGATATTCTTCGTAAAAATGTTTAAAACAGAAATATTAGTACACGCTCTATTGTTTAATTATACATTACAATAGTTATATTAGTGCAAAATGATAGATATACTAAAAATTACGGATTGTAATTGGTACAGTAATGATATTCTTCATAAAAGTGCTTAAAACAGAGATAGTCGCCACACCATGCACAGCGTATAAAAGCGGCCATCCCACAAATACTACATTTGGGTATATTCTTTTCATTTTTGAAGTAATAGAAATCTACAGGATTTTGAAATTCGGCAGGATGCGTTTCTACATATCCGCTTTTATACCAACCATATTGAAACAGGTTTTTAAATCTAGGTGAAGAAAACTAATTATGGGTTAGTGATTGCAATTTAATTATTTCATTACGGGAGTGTAGATTAACATCTCTCTTCAAGAATTACATTATCCGAAAATGTTCGCACAAAATATTTCCAAACCCGGAATCCGAACACATCTAAAGGCTGAATCATTCCCGTTGTCTTTTTTGGAATGGTTAAAAATTGTACCTCTTTGTCTTGTGGAATGTCAACTGCTCTAGTTGTCTTGGGCAGTGTTCGTCCATGAATGAGTAACATGCTTTTACGGCCTGTATTCGGTAGATACACTTCGCTGAACCAAGTTTTGAAATGTTCAGACGTGAGTTTTCCTGATTTTGAAGCTTGGATGTAAATGTTAATTGGACGGAAAAGAGTTTCTTCCACCCTCGGGCCAAATGTTCCCGTAGACTCCTTCAAAACTATGTATAGTGGTGAAAGAAGACGTCCATTTGCTGAAATAATAGGCATTATAGTATAACTGTGTGTTGTAGAAGATACTGATTGAATCATTGCTTCAACTGTTTTTACTCCTGATTTCATCAATGTTCGCCTAGAATGTATTTCAAGCTTGAAACCACTCTCGTCTGCATTATAAATTTCTTCAACGTTTTTTTTACGTTTCTTTTACGTTTGAAACAAACGATTTTACGATATCTTGTAAGTTGCCAATATCTTGAAGCGTAAATTGTGTCCTGAATGTTGTTATCTTGCGGGAAACAATTCTGTGCACATTCTTGAATTTTCAAATCCACCATTTACTTGCCTTGAATTCAGGTAGGTCCACTTGCTTCTTTGCTTCTAAAGCCCATAATCTTAAATTCATGTCATGAACAATAGATTTTCTATCACATGCTTCTTCAAACTTTTGCAGTACATATTGCGTAATAAATGTAAATTTATCTGCATTTGTTCCACCTTTTTCTACACTTGCTTCCCATCTGTATAGCTGCTGTAAGGATTTAACCTTATGAAAACTATTCTGTACGCTAGTTAATGTCCAACGTGCCTTCTTTCCGCTTTTCCAAAACTCTATGGCCTTTCTCTTATAACTCAAGTCGACCTTCCCATCTTTATCATCGACAATACATTCTTCATATTCAAAACTATCTTCTTCTTCTTTTTCTGCAGGCGTAATGTATTCTACAATTTGTGCTCCATGGGGTTCTGATGGATCAGCAAAATCAAGCACGTAATCATATTCAAACGATGAACGTACGTCTTGCAAATTTTGTAGAATATCACGAATTTCATTATGCACTTCAATTTCAAAAGGCGTTATAGGTGTCTGTGTTATACTCGCAATTTGAAACGTAGTCGCTAACATGTTTATTATGTTTGCAACATTAACCGGCGTCATTTTCTATCAGGCAAACTTTTCAACAGAATGCTGATTCCTGTCGTAAATGAGATTGGAAAGTAATACTTCCTCGGGCATATTTATATGAATCGAAAACCGCGATTACATAAACTTATTCACTGAAAAAATGTTGGAAAAAAGATTATAAGTTGCACCATTTTCCTTATTTGCGATAGTAGTCCAATCTATGCACCAACTTATCTAATTTTTCGTGTGGTTTGCAAAACAGATAGACACATCCGTATTACGTAAATCGGAAACCGCGTAAGTTCGACAAGGTTATCCGTATTACGTAAATCGGAAACCGCGGAAAGTTCGACAAGGTTATCGGTGCATCAATATGAATCTGCGTCATTTAATATCAAAGTGCAATATCTTATTTATGGTGCGGTTTACAAAATAATCTAATAAAAATGCGAGGAAAGACGTTCCAATGGATCGCGATAGTGCAAAACTCCATTTATCGCCTTATCGACTTATCCCGTGTGATTTATATTTTTATATCATATATACAGTTGCTTTAATAAACAGTTGTGAATATTATTTTAACAAACATTTTATTTCTGTTTTCCGCATTAACCAAGAGGCTATTATAAAATCAACGGTACGAGAAATTTAAATATTACTTTTTAAAATCATTTTAATAATTAAACTGCTAAAACGCGCGGAATTGAGAATCGGAGTTTTTCTTTTAAGGTTTTTATTTTATTTTATTTGTTTTAATATAACAGACATAAATTGATTACGACGTATGAAAAGAGGTCAGGGAGAAGTACTTTGACGTAAATTTACGAAGTAAAAAATTAAATTTTAAGGGGTGGTGGAGGGGATAAATAGAAAAGCATTAGTTTTTCGATACTTATCCGTACACAGCTTTGTAGACATATAAAAGAGATGCAACTTTTGTATAAACTTTTTTTTTATATCTTTCCACCGTTTGGCAGTTATTTCGCAAATTAGAAATACCTATATTTTTCTTCAAGGGGTGATTTCACCCCCTTGAATTGTAATTCAGCATGAAAAAAAAATAGTTTTATGTTACGGATAAACTACTCTACAGGGTGTCTCGCGTAAGTTGTCCAATCGCTCAGCTGCAGGTAGATCTCGTTAAGATGAACGAAAAAGTTTTATACCATTTTGCATTTTGCACGCAAAATTTGGAGATATTAATGAAAGAAGCTGAGCGAATCGTTACGCGCGATACGGCGCGAGGCGGGTAGGCGGGAATAATAGGCTAGCCGCGCGCGCGACGCGATGGCTGCGAGTATCGGGTTACAGCGGCAGGCGGAACGACGCGTGGACAATAATTTCTCGGCGTCTCATTCACGCGCACGTGTTGACAGTCTCGTTCGCGCGCCGAGAATGTGTTGTCACACATTTCTTTTTTATACAGTTTTCAAGTTTTATTAATTTATTAATATTATTATTATTACTATTACTATTAATTATATTAATTTATTACTATTATTAATATGGTTAATAATATTAATTGATATTATTACTCAGTATTTTCGTGCTATCTTTTCCACACCACCTGGCGGTAGATAGCATGGCGCGTTTTTTTAAGTGGTTTCCCCAATAGGCCTAATCCACTCTAATTACTTAATGTAATAATTGTTCGAAGTGCCGTCCTCCCTCTTGTACACAGATTTCGGCTCTTCGACCAATATTGCGCGTCGCACGGTACGCCATGTCCGGCGTGATGGTATCGAAGGCCGCAACAATAGCTTCACGGACTTCTTGTTCTGCACCATCACGCCGGTGCTCTATCGCATTTTTAATATACCCCCATACGAAATAATCTAATACATTTAAATCAGGCGACCGTGCCGGCCAGATGATTGGGCCACGTGATAATCATATCCGTATATTCACTTGCGGTAAATTGGGCCATAATGCAATAAAAGCTCGATTTTGCCTCGTACGGAACCAAATCGTGCACTGCAGCGTAAGCGTCGAAGACGAGCATTTCGACAATAAACAATTGACGCTCGCAAACTGCCAGTGCCGGAAGAAAGACATTCTGTACCTTTGACTTAATTTTATAACTATAAAAAATTCTCTATAAAAACATCTTTAGAAACGTGGTGACGCATTATTGCATTAGATCGTACGCGGTTTGAATCGACAGATCCTGTTTCGCATAATCTTTGGACATTTTTCGATGTTTTTATAGAGAATTTTTTATAGTTATAAAATTAAGTCAAAGGTACAGAATGTCTTTCTTCCGGCACTGGCAGTTTGCGAGCGTCAATTGTTTATTGTCGAAATGCTCGTCTTCGACGCTTACGCTGCAGTGCACGATTTGGTTCCGTACGAGGCAAAATCGAGCTTTTATTGCATTATGGCCCAATTTACCGCAAGTGAATATACGGATATGATTATCACGTGGCCCAATCATCTGGCCGGCACGGTCGCCTGATTTAAATGTATTAGATTATTTCGTATGGGGGTATATTAAAAATGCGATAGAGCACCGGCGTGATGGTGCAGAACAAGAAGTCCGTGAAGCTATTGTTGCGGCCTTCGATACCATCACGCCGGACATGGCGTACCGTGCGACGCGCAATATTGGTCGAAGAGCCGAAATCTGTGTACAAGAGGGAGGACGGCACTTCGAACAATTATTACATTAAGTAATTAGAGTGGATTAGGCCTATTGGGGAAACCACTTAAAAAAACGCGCCATGCTATCTACCGCCAGGTGGTGTGGAAAAGATAGCACGAAAATACTGAGTAATAATATCAATTAATATTATTAACCATATTAATAATAGTAATAAATTAATATAATTAATAGTAATAGTAATAATAATAATATTAATAAATTAATAAAACTTGAAAACTGTATAAAAAAGAAATGTGTGACAACACATTCTCGGCGCGCGAACGAGACTGTCAACACGTGCGCGTGAATGAGACGCCGAGAAATTATTGTCCACGCGTCGTTCCGCCTGCCGCTGTAACCCGATACTCGCAGCCATCGCGTCGCGCGCGCGGCTAGCCTACTATTCCCGCCTACCCGCCTCGCGCCGTATCGCGCGTAACGATTCGCTCAGCTTCTTTCATTAATATCTCAAAATTTTGCGTGCAAAATGCAAAATGGTATAAAACTTTTTCGTTCAACTTAACGAGATCTACCTGCAGCTGAGCGATTGGACAACTTACGCGAGACACCCTGTATATATATATATATGGTGATTTTGACAAATAAAAAGAAAAGCACATCGTACCTATTTTTACGTCTTCATTTAGATATCTTGTGATGAGAGGTATGGTTGGATATAATCTAAGCGCTTCTTTTATTACTCTATCAAGATATTTTAACTGCGATAACTTGGTTCCATCAGCTAGTGTTTCCGCATCTTGAGAATATTTCTCAAGTTCTTCGTGAAGTTTCTCTTGATGCTCGAGATTATTACCCAAGAAAAAAAGCGTCCAAATTATTGTAGCTGCAGTTGTTTCATGAGCCTATATATATACAATTTAGTTTTTAATTTAAAATATATACATACAATGTCTTTAAATATACTTATGTATTATCATTATAGGGTAATTCCGGTATAGATGACCACACGAGAGAGATAATCAATCGTTCTAATTTCGCTACTGGCTGTAAAACTGTGTTATCATTAAATCTGTGATGAGTTTTAATTATGTTTGCAAAAGGAGGTTTTGTAGAAAAATATAATAATTTAGAAAATATTTCTATTTAAATCTTTACTGTCTGCTGGTAATTGTTTTGTGTGTTACTATTTTGGTTTAACTATCAGAAATATATCTAGCTTGAACTGACAGAATTTAGGTTTATTCAAAACTCTCTGCGTATGCCTAATGTACAATTTCCACTTGCGTCTATTATATTTAACGAAGTGTTTTGATCTCTCTCGGATAATTATGAGACGTGGCTATAGCACCTCGAAATACTTGGTCAAGTTGTCATTGAATTATCATTATTATATTTTTCTACGAAATTTCCCTCTTATTTTTCATCAGGTATTTAACGCTAGCATCCATGAAGGAAAGAAAAAGATCTAAGAGGTAGTATTAACAATTTTTATCAATCTCTTTTTTAAAAAATATAAGAAATTTGCTTACGTCTTATTTTAATTTGAAAATTATTTCTTCTCCTCTGTTTATATTTACGTTAATTTTAAAGTTGCTCAACTAATTTTAAATTTTAGAGTCAGTTTTCTCTAGTATATGAAAGCGAATCTATTTCTAACATTCTTTTTGTAAAAATTTAAATATATATGTTTCGTTTTGTAAACATTAATGTTTCATTAAGATACTACTAGCTTATTTTTTTAACATTTTATTATTGAGAAGCAGACAGTGTTCTTTTCGCACTAAAAAAAACGACTATGGCCATCTATCCCACATTTATCTATTATATATACATTATAAAACCAATACCAATTAAAATACATGAAAATAAAATTTTTGACTCACTGCAAGCAAAAATGTATGAACCTGTGCCTGCAATTGATCATCACTTAAGGGATTGTCAGTTTTTTCGTTCTCGTCTAACAGCAAATCTATAAAGCCTGTTTTCTTTTGTACACCTATAGCAAAAAAGTTTTTGTTAAATACAATTTATATAAAATAGCAAAATTATTATATTGCGTTACAAGAAAATCTGTGCGAATTTTTCAAACAAATTTCCAACGCAACACTTTGTATTAATACTTAATATAAAGTGGTTTTAAATTTTGTTAAAAACATTCGCTTGGACTTTTCAATCATTCCAAATCATACCTATGTCAAATTCGTCATCATTATTTATACTGACGTGGTTGCTTTGTGATTGCCGTAAAGCTTTTTTCTTGCGTATTATCTGAAAATTTTCTATTTGTAATAAGAATTTGGTCAATCTTTGTAACGCTTAATACACTGCTATCGTATATTAACGTAATATATTTGCTAATATTAGTTGCGGAAATTAATTTGGTATCTTTGGTTGAAGAAATCGAATCTTTATTTATAGAAAAATAATAAACATATCAATCTTCGAAAACTTCATTATGATTTTCTTTTTTTTCATCTATCGAGTAACTGACGAATCTTCTCTCGCAAAAAAGGCAGCTATAAATCAATGAAATCCTTGATGTATTCTCGGATATCTTTTATTTTAGTGGATCACGCGATTCACATATGCATCGGTCAAGTACTGCTGGAGCGATCGAAATAAATTGTAATCTGTAAAGACTGCTGAGGTCAAATAAACCGCATTTCTCAGAACTTTCCAACTTTACGAATAAATAATATTTGTCACTTTTGCAACATGTGGCCGAGCGTTATAGCTGTAAGATGACTGGCCGTGTTTCATGACTACTAAACGAACTTTTCCCCTCTATTTCACCGATCAAACAAACCAGTTATCGTTGGTAATAGACGGCATTAATTGTTTGCAGTAACTCATAATTTATCGCGGCCTTCATATCTCACTATATAGGTAATAAACTTTGGTTTTCGAAAATATTGGGTTTAGTGGTCGATGTGGTTGACCATGGTCAATCCACGATTTTCTTCTTTTAGGGTTGTCATACAAAACCCACTTTTCATCGCCAGTAATGCTTTTGTACAAAAAGTGTCTTTTATTTTCTTATATCTTCTACTTGTATCGTTTATCAGGATCGTGTTAACCAGAACCGCTATTTCGAATCTCGTTTGCTCCGAACTGATTTCATGCGGAATTTATCGTTTTACTTTTTGAATCTTCCCCAACTTATATAAACCAACATGGGTTTACACGTTACTCCTACTTGTAACGGAAGTTCATTTTAAATCTGAGAAGGATTCCCATTGAATAATTTCTCGAGCTCCTCGTTCTCAAGTATTTTCTCCAGCACTTTTTTTATCGGTAAGACAGAAATAATTACTCTGAAGTTTAAGGTACTACTTTTTACAGATTTTATGCGTTGCAGCACTTTCCCCTAAAACGGAGCAAATCATTTTTCCAGCCCGAGCAGCATTTTTCTCCAGTTGGAAAACCAACAGAATGCAGTGTCTGATATGCTGCTTGTCGAATATCATCGTATCCGTTACTGTTTTGCGAGTTTATGTTGTCAGCTTCGTAAAGCTACATATCTAGCACATTTTAGACCTTAAGAGTAGCACTTCAAAAGCCACTAAATTGCTGGAAGATATTTGAATTTAAAGGAGTTATGATTTATTAAATGTAAAAGTACCGAATTAATTTCCGCATCTACTATTTTAATGATGTAACATGTATATATTGTCAGTGTTCAGCATACCTCGTTTAAAAATTTTTGAAATTTATTAAGTACTGATTTAAATTCTCTTCCATTACTCGACAGATAGTAGAGCCAATCAATCCAGTATCACGGTTGAAGCATCCTCTCAAATAATAACTGAGAGCCTCTAAGAAATAAGATTAGTACTTTATAAGTGTATATATCACTCACTCACTCACTCACTCACTCACTCACACACACACACACACACACACACACACACAATTTATTTAATAAACTTAATTATGGTTTCTTAATAGTGAGAATAACTAATTATGATGTATCGGAATATGTAAGCTGACCTATCTATTACAGACTCAAGGTCACTTTCAGCTTCTTGGATTCGTAAATTCACTCCCATTGCTGTATCTGCAATTTAACACCTAGTGAGATTTATTTTTATTTCTTGTAGTGAGATTTTCTTCTTAATATGTCACTTATAAAGTTGAAATTCGAAGTAATAAGTATAATTTATACAAACGTTACCGCATGTAATATCGAGAATAACTTTTCCAACGAAAGGAACAATATGGATAGCATTGCCTGAATTTCTTTCGATTTCTCTCTCGAGGCATTTTATTAGGATATTTGTTTTTTCCGATATAGTCATGGTATATTTGTTCAATATACTTGTATGGAATGTTGGAGCAATGAATTTCCTATCATGGACCCATTGTGTTCCTGAAGCAGTATGAAAATGAAACAGACAAGTAGTATTATTTAACAGAATATTAGGAGATAATCGAATATTGATAAAACCTTAATATAGAAGCCAAGTAAAAAATACATTGTACGTCCATTATTATCATTTCAATTATTTTTAAAATGGTGTGAATATATTTTCTTTTCTCTGTGCTTCAGTTTCGCGTTTTAGCAAAGTAAGCGAATAAACGTATAACTAATCCAATGAATTATATAACAAAAGTAAAATAAACAGATACATATGTACAAGGTAAGTCTATCATATGACAACTATTTCATGAAATTATAGAAATAGTTTCATGAAAATTTTGTTTATTTATTTATACCTCCAGAAGTGAGAAGTCCATTCCCTATGGTTTGTTTCATCAAGGTGTAAACTAATCCCTTGTCAAGATCCACAGTACTAGTCAAAATAGGCTAGAAAACAATTTAGCAATATATAAACATACAGAGTTTCCAAACCATCTGTAACAATTCTTTTTGCTTTCTAAATGAGGACGGATTAAAATTCAGCAATAACAGAACTAACAATAAAATTTTGCATGTTCAAGCAAATGTCAGAATGGCATATAACGCGTATTGAATTGATAGAGAAGCCTGTACAGATTTTTTTAGTTAAATTGAACGCAAAATTTCATATCAATTCTCAATAAAAAGTTTTGTGTTTGAATTGTGCGAAAAAAAATCTGCATGGACTTTACCCTTTTAAAAGTCGCGGGAGTTGTCGAAAAGTTGAGACAAAGTTGCGAAAATAACTGTTTAGAGCATGTTTCAGACTAATATAACTAATACTTCCCGTGACATTAAAAGGTCGTGCGATACACTATTTTAAAGCTAGAAACCTGAATTTTTCAGACTTGAAAAGAAAACGGAGGTTGGATAAATGCCGGAGATATTATCAAACATATCTCCGTCCAGATTACATGCCTCATGCAATTTTACTTCAATCTACATTTTTGATAATATCTCCGGAACTACTTATTCAATTTTCATTTTTTTTTTCAAACCTGAAAAATTCAGGTTTCTAGCTTTAAAATGATATATCAATCATCTAATGTCGCGACTTTTAAGAGGTACGGTTTTCCCTATTGAATACAGTGTACTCGAATTATTAAAAATCATCAAAATCAAGTTTTCGCATATTCTTGTTATGAAACGTTTGATTTCTACAGCAATAATATTTAAAGTTGAAAATGTAATTTAAATTAATTAATGAAAACAAACTTGGTAGTATTTACTTCTTACCTGAACAAATTCGGGCTTGAATACAAATATTATCGGCATGCTACAATCCATTCTAAGCCTATACCTTCTTTAAATCTGTTGATGGGTGACAGAGACCATTCTAGTTGTTTACTAATACAGGTATAGAAGAATATATGTAGAAAAGTTATAATTTCTACAACAATTACATAAATTATACATTCCTCTAATGTATCTTAAAATATTAACAGGCTAGAGAATGGATATTCTTTCTTATATTATGCAATTATGCATCTTTAATAATGAAAATTTTGCGCATGATGGCAAGACAATATGTTGTTTGGAATAAGTCAGATCATCTTCTCGGGACGTGTATCCTTTATTGGTAGTTCGCTATGTCTTTATAGAAGATGTCAGATACGAAGGTGGGAAAGTTTGTAAATTAAGTGTTATTATTGCAGAAATGAAACATTTTTAATAGTGTCAATATTTGTATGTAATTAATGTAGTGATGTAATTATGGAATCTAGTGCGAACGTTGTGCTTTTGTCATGCAG